>NW_028152263.1:0-16637 GCF_951799395.1 Argentina silus | reverse complement strand
AAATTTCAATACTGTAAAGTTAACACAGATGGCTATTTACTTAAGCGCTCACGTGATTTCTTCCTGGTTTCGGGGTTTGACAGGAATTACAAGAATCATAGGGTGTAGGGGGGTAGGGGGGATTTGACGCGTAAAAACCCGGGGTATAATAGGGAAGGTAGGAGTAAGATCAAGACATTATGCCCTTGAAATAGAAGTATGTAATTAATAAATTATATATCTTTACAACTTTACATTTATTATTCTCTGGAAAACAAGAGCTAGCTCAACCTTGTCTGTCATATTTAGGATGCACTCTGAGATGTAAATTGAAAGGAGAAAAAAAAAAGAAGAACCCCATGCATTTAAGTTTCTGCCGGGGCTGACTGGATAAAGGACTATAGGTATAACACCATTAATCAGATGCCGGGACAGTTCAGCTTTGCAATGGGGGATAATTTCTATCTATGGCCCTGAAAAAGGAACCAAATGCCAGAAATAATTCATTAAATAGCGACCCCCACAATAGTTGTCCCTGATCCATCATTAAACGATAACATTTAAGAATAAACCCGTTGGTGGTTTCTTGCGAACTACCAGATATCAGTAATAATTCATTAAAATGTAAATCTTTTATTTATGACATTTTAACATGCATACTTATGGGTTAAATAATTTTATGCTTGATAAATAATTACATAAATAGTGGATTTACGGTTATGTAAATAAACCTAAACCAGTAAGGGTAAAATCAGTACTCTAGCCATATATTAATAATATGCTTGCGTAAACTTGAAATGATTAGTTGGTGTATTCTAGGTATAAATGAGTTATTGTTAGATAAAAGTGTAATGGACTCAAGGACATACATGTCAAATTTGCATAATATGTACTAGTACATATATGTACTATAAATAACTTAATGCACTCCGCACAAATTTATGTTTAATTTTCCATATAATAGGCGAAGCTCGAGGTGGCCAGAGAATAGTTAAATTTAGAATTTTGGCTTTGGGAGTCAAGGGTGGGAGTTAAAATCTCCTTTTTCTGAGCGCTAGGGAGGGCTCTAACCTCCGACCTCCGGATTACAAGACCGGCGCTCATCTGATTCTAAGCTACTAGGGCGGCTTACTCAAGGATTTTGTTTTCTGCTCAGCCTGCGAGAGGGGCTAGGATTAAGAAGAGGGAGAAGTAAATAAGTGAAGCGATTTGACCGATGATAATAAAGGGGTGTTCAACTGGCATTCCTCCAATTCATGTCAGAATTACCACGTCTGCGATCAATGTTCAAAATAGAATTTGGGTAAAAGGGCGGAAGGTAAGTCCTCGTTGATTAGAGGTATGCAGGAAAGGAACGGCTGCGAGTACGAGGATTGAGGAGAGGAGGGCTAGTACGCCCCCCAGTTTGTTTGGGATGGAGCGAAGGATTGCGTAGGCGAACAGGAAGTATCACTCTGGCTTAATGTGGGGGGGAGTTACAAGGGGATTGGCGGGGGTAAAGTTATCAGGGTCTCCTAGGAGGTTGGGAGAGAATAGGGCAAGGGCTGTAAGGGCGAGGAGGAGAATGGCAAAGCCGAGGAGGTCTTTGTAAGAGAAGTAGGGGTGAAAGGAGATTTTGTCTGCGTTGGAGTTGATACCGGCGGGGTTGTTTGATCCTGTTTCGTGGAGGAACAGGAGGTGGAGGAGGGAAGCGGCAATGATGACGAAGGGGAACAGGAAGTGGAAAGCAAAGAAGCGGGTGAGGGTGGCGTTGTCCACAGAAAAGCCCCCTCAGATTCATTGAACTAGGGCTTCTCCTACATAGGGGACGGCAGAGAGAAGGTTGGTAATGACGGTGGCGCCTCAGAAAGATATTTGGCCCCATGGGAGGACATAGCCGACGAATGCAGTTATCATAACAAGTAGGAGGAGAATAACTCCGATGTTTCAGGTTTCTTTATAAAGATAGGATCCGTAGTACAAGCCTCGGCCGATGTGCATGTAGATGCAGATAAAAAAGAATGATGCGCCATTAGCATGCACGTTTCGGATTAGTCATCCGTAGGTGACATCTCGGCAGATGTGGGCCACAGATGAGAAGGCCGTAGAGATGTCGGAGGTGTAGTGCATGGCAAGGAAGAGCCCAGTTAAAATTTGTGTAATTAGGCATAAGCCTAGGAGAGAGCCAAAGTTTCATCAGGCGGAGATATTGGAGGGGGAGGGGAGATCAATAAGGGCATCGTTGGCTATTTTTAGGAGTGGGTGGGTTTTTCGAAGGCTGGCCATAAGGTTCTTATAGTTGAATTACAACGGTGGTTTTTCAAGTCATTGGTCCTGGTTAAAGCCCGGGTAGGAATTATGACTTATATTGTGTCTTTGTTTTTGTTTGGATTAGTTCTAGGTCTCGTGGCTGTTGCGTCCAACCCGGCTCCTTACTTTGCAGCGTTGGGGTTGGTTATGGCTGCAGGTGTGGGCTGTGGGGTGTTGGTTGGGCATGGGGGCACTTTTCTATCTTTGGTGTTGTTTTTGATTTACTTGGGGGGGATGTTAGTGGTTTTTGCTTATTCAGCAGCTTTAGCTGCTGAGCCTTTTCCGGAGTCATGAGGGGATAGCTCTGTATTGGGGTATGTAATGGGGTATTTAGGGGCTGTGGGGTTGGCTGGGGTGTGGTTGTGGGGAGGGTGGTTTGGGATGTCTTGAGTTGTTGTAGACGAGTTTAAGGAGTTTTCGGTGTTACGGGGGGATTCGAGCGGGGTGGCCCTAATGTACTCGTCTGGGGGCTCCATACTTGTAGTTTGCGCGGGGGTTCTTTTATTAACGTTATTTGTGGTACTGGAGTTAACTCGGGGGCTAAGTCGGGGGGCGTTACGAGCTGTTTAGGCTGATGAGCAGAAGGGCCAGGGTGACTGTGAGGAAAAAAAGGGAAAGGTAGGTTTTGATAAGGCCTTGTTGAGCGTTGCTTGTTGAGGTAATTAGAGGGAGGTGATGAGAGGTGAGTGCTTTGGGTCCTACTTTTTCTAATCATGTTTGGTCAGTTAGTTGGGTGGCAATAGTTTGTCCAAAGGCGAGGGTGAGCTTAGGGGTGATTCGGTGAAGGATGTGGGGGAAAAATCCAAGTAAGTTAGAGAAATGATGGGTTGAAAGGATGGGTGAGATTTTGAGTTGTTTACTAGTAAGGGAGGCTAGTTCTAGGGCAATAAGAAGGCCCATAATAGAGACAAGTAGGGCACTTAATTTGAGGGCGGGGGGTATTGTTATAATGGGGGTCTTTGAGGGAAGAAAGTTAGAGGAGATTAGAAGGCCTGCAATAATGCTTCCTCAAGCTAGACGTTTCAAGGGGTTGATCAGGGATAGGTTGTTTTCGTTAATTGGGGACAAAGCTGAGAAGCGGGGGTGCCCCATTGAGACAAAGTAGATTAGTCGGAGGCTGTAGACAGCTGTGAAGGAAGTGGCCAGGATGGTGAGGACGAGGGCTCAGGCGTTAAGGTAAGATGTGTTAAGGGCTTCAATGATAGCGTCTTTCGAGAAGAAGCCTGCCAGGAAGGGGGTTCCGGTGAGGGCTAGGCTTCCGATGGTTATGCAGGAGGAAGTGAATGGAGTTAAATGGTGGAGTCCACCTATTTTGCGGATATCCTGTTCGTCATTAAGGCTGTGGATAACTGCCCCGGAACATAGGAAGAGCATAGCTTTAAAGAATGCGTGGGTGCAGATGTGGAGAAAGGCCAGTTGCGGTTGGTTGAGGCCAATTGTAACTATCATCAGGCCTAGCTGGCTTGATGTGGAAAATGCGATGATTTTTTTGATATCGTTTTGTGTGAGGGCACAAGTGGCAGTGAATAGGGTGGTTAGTGCCCCGAGGCATAGGCAGAGGGTCAGGGCAAGGGGGTTGTTTTCCATTAAGGGGTGGAGTCGGATCAGTAGAAAAATTCCTGCTACGACTATTGTGCTAGAGTGAAGTAGGGCAGACACCGGTGTAGGCCCTTCTATTGCGGAAGGAAGTCATGGGTGAAGTCCAAATTGTGCTGATTTTCCGGTAGCGGCTAGGATCAGGCCTAGCAAGGGTAGAGTCAAATTAAGGTCTTTGGAGGTAGAAAATATTTGTTGAATTTCCCATGAGCCGAGGTTTGTTGCGAATCATGCTATGCTAAGGATAAGACCAATATCGCCGACTCGATTGTATAGTACGGCTTGAAGGGCAGCTGTGTTGGCGTCGGCCCGTCCGTGCCATCAGCCAATAAGAAGAAATGACATAATACCAACCCCCTCTCAGCCGATGAAGAGTTGAAACATGTTGTTGGCTGTGACGAGTACAATTATGGCTACCAGGAAGAGGAGGAGAAACTTAAAGAATCGGTTTATATTGGGGTCTGTGTGCATGTATCAGGAGGCAAATTCAAGAATAGACCAGGTAACATATAGGGCGATGGGTGTAAAGATGATGGAGTAATGGTCAAATTTGAAACTAAGGGTGATGTCGAAGGTGTTGGTGTTTATTCATTGTCAGGTGGTGACAATAGTTTCAGCCCCTTCGTTAAGGAAGATGAAGAGTGGGAGTAAGCTGGTAAAGAAGGCTGTCTTTACTGCAGTCTTCACATGGCTTAGGGCTCAAGTTTGGGGGGTGGAATTTGGGGAAAACGTGGTGGCTAAAGGAAAAATGAGTAGTGCTAAGATGAATAGGAGGCTGGAGCTCAGGATAAGTGTAGTAGGGTGCATAGCTGCTACTTGGATTTGCACCAAGAGTCTTTGGTTCCTAAGACCAACGGATGAGCTGTTATCCTTTAGAAGCGCGAGTGAGCCACGGAGTTTAACCGTGGGGGTAGGGGATTAGCAGTCTCTAGTGCCTCGGGCCTCTCTCGGTGGGTGAAAGGGGTTTAACCTCTATTTTTAGAATCACAATCTAATGTTTTTTTTAAACTACACCTACAGAAGCATCAGCCTCATATGAGTTCAGGTTTTAAGATAAGAAGGGCGATAGGAAGAAGGTGGAGAACAAGAAGAAGGTGTTCTCGGGTGTGAGGGGGCTCTAGGGCGATAATGTGTGAAGGAAGTGGGCCTCGTTGGGTCGTTAGGAAGAGGTAAAGGGAGTAGCTGGCGGTGATCAGTGTTCCGGTGCCTGTGAGGGCAATTGTTCAAGCGGATCAGTTAAATATTGATGTAATAATTATCAACTCTCCTATGAGGTTTGGAAGGGGGGGTAGGGCGAGGTTAGCAAGGTTTGCCAGGAATCATCAGGTGGTTGTCAGGGGAAAAATTATTTGGAGGCCTCGGGCCAGGATTATGGTGCGACTATGTATACGTTCGTAGCTGGTGTTGGCCAAGCAGAATAGGGCGGACGAGGCTAGGCCGTGGGCGATTATTAGGATAATTGCTCCAGTGAATCCCCAAGGGGTTTGGATCAAAATTCCGCTTGCGACTAGTCCTATGTGGCTTACAGAGGAGTATGCAATAAGGGATTTAAGGTCTGTTTGCCGTAGGCAGATGGACCCGGTCATGATAACACCTCAAAGGGCTAGAATAATAAAGGGGTAGGCTAGCTCTTTAGTTAAGGGGTCTAGAAGAACTATTATACGTATTATACCGTAGCCGCCAAGTTTAAGTAAGACGGCGGCTAGAATTATGGAGCCTGCGACTGGTGCCTCGACATGGGCTTTTGGGAGTCAGAGGTGGACCCCATAAAGAGGTATTTTAACAAGGAAGGCTAGGAGGCAGCCTGCTCATCATAGCTTATCCCCATATGAAGAGAGGTGAAGGGGTTGTGAGTAGGGTAGAGTAAGTATAGATAATGTTCCGGTGTGGTTTTGAAGGAGGAGGAGGGATACAAGGAGGGGGAGAGATCCGGCTAGGGTATAAAATAAGAAGTAGGTGCCTGCGTTGAGGCGTTCTGTTTGGTTTCCCCAGCGGGTGATGATGATAAGGGTGGGGACAAGGGTAGCTTCAAATATAATGAAGAACAGGATAATTTCAGTGGCTCCAAATGCCATAATTAGAAATATTTGGAGGGAGGTCAGGAGAGAGATATAGGTTCGTTGGCGGCTTTTTGGTTCGAGGCTTATGTGATTCTGACTTGCGAGGATTATAAGGGGGAGAAGCCAGCAAGAGAGAACCAGGAGGGGGGTAGATAAGGGGTCTGTGGCTAAGAAGGGGTTAGAGGTGGTTCAACCTGCCTCAGATGTTCATTTAAACCAAGTTAGGCTAATTAAGGCAATGGTTAGGCTGTGAGCGGTTGAGATTGACCAAAGTCATTTTGTAGGGGAAAGTCAGATTGTAGGAAAGAGTATTAATGTTGGGATTAAGATTTTTAGCATTGCAGGAGGTTGAGGCTTTGGAGGCGGTCTGTCCCATGGGTGCGGGCGGTGGCCACTAATAGGGCGAGGCCTGCGCCTGCTTCACAGGCTGAGAATGCAAGTAGAAGTATAGGGGCTGTAGAATAGCCGGTGGTTTCTAATTGGAGGGCCCAGAGGGAGAGGGCGATAAATAATGAGAGTATTATCCCTTCCAGACATAGGAGGGCGGACAGGAGATGGGTGCGGTGGAATGCTAATCCTATTAGTCCTAGGACAAAGGCTGAAGTAAAGCTGAAGTGTACAGGGGTCATAAAACAATCGTGGGGTCTAACCACGGTTTTTTGAGCCGAAATCAAAGGTCTTATTTTGGACTAACTGTTTGGTCTTTTACTCGGCCCATTCAAGGCCTCCCTGGGCTCACTCATATGCTAGGCCTAGTGTTAGGAGGGTAAGAATAGTGGCGGCTCAGGAGAATGTTGTGATAGGGGTTGGTAGTTGGTCTCCTCAGGGCAGGGGGAGGAGAAGGGCAATTTCTAGGTCAAAAAGCAGGAAGAGAATGGCAACAAGGAAGAAGCGGATGGAGAAAGGAAGGCGGGCGGATCCCAAGGGGTCAAAGCCGCACTCGTATGGGGAGAGTTTTTCGGCGTCTGGGTTAAGTTGCGGAAGTCAAAATGACAGGGTGGCCAGGATGGTGGAGAGTGCGAGAGTGATGATGATTACTGTTGTGATCAGGTTCATTATCTTCCCTTGGAGTCTAACCAAGGTCGGGTGATTGGAAGTCACTTGTATTTAATGTCTATACTAGGAAGATTATGAGCCTCATCAGTAGATTGAGACGTAAAGGAAGAGCCAGACTACGTCGACGAAATGTCAGTATCAGGCGGCAGCCTCGAATCCGAAGTGGTGCTCAGATGTAAAGTGGTACTGGACTTGTCGCAGGAGGCAGACGGCTAGGAAGGTTGAGCCAATAATAACGTGGAGGCCGTGGAAGCCTGTGGCTACAAAGAAGGTGGAGCCGTAGACTCCGTCGGCAATTGTGAAAGGGGCTTCGTAGTACTCTATGCCTTGAAGGAAAGTGAAGTAGAACCCTAGGATAATGGTTAGGGCCAGGGACTGGATGGTTTGTTTACGGGCCCCTTCTATGATGCTGTGATGGGCCCATGTGACGGTTACACCGGAGGCGAGAAGAACAGCGGTGTTTAAGAGTGGGACTTCAAAGGGGTCTAGGGTAGTAATGCCTGTTGGTGGTCAGCATCCGCCAAGTTCAGGGGTGGGTGCAAGGCTGGCGTGGTAAAAAGCTCAGAAGAAGCCTAGGAAAAAGAAGACTTCTGATGTAATAAACAGAATTATGCCGTATCGGAGCCCCTTTTGGACAGGGGGCGTATGGTGACCTTGAAAGGTTCCTTCTCGAATAATGTCACGTCATCATTGGTATATGGTCAAGAGGAGGAGGATTAGTCCTATGGATATTAGGGTGACGGAGTGGAAGTGGAATCAGACTGCAAGGCCTGATGTCATTAGGAGAGCGGCAATTGCGCCGGTAAGGGGTCAGGGGCTTGGGTCGACCATGTGGTATGCGTGTGCTTGGTGGGCCATTAGACGTTTTCTTGTAGATAGAGGCTTAGAAGAAGAACAAACACGTAGGCCTGGATCATAGCGACTGCAACTTCTAACAGGGTGAGTAGAAACAGAACAGTTGAAGTTAAGATGGCCACGGTGGGTATAATGGGGAGGAGGACAAAGGCGGCTGTGGCGATTAATTGAATTAGAAGATGGCCTGCAGTCAGGTTGGCTGTTAGTCGTACACCAAGAGCAAGGGGGCGAATTAGTAGGCTGATTGTCTCGATAACAATAAGAATGGGAATAAGGGGGGTTGGGGTGCCTTCTGGAAGGAGGTGGCCTAAAGCAGCGGTAGGCTGGTTGCGTATCCCAATGATTACGGTGGCCAGTCATAGTGGGACTGCAAGACCTAGATTTAAGGAAAGTTGTGTTGTAGGTGTGAAGGTGTAGGGGAGTAGGCCGAGTATGTTTAGGGTAATGAGAAAGAGTATAAGGGAGGTTAGCATGGTAGCTCACTTGTGGCCTGCTAGATTTAGTGGAAGGAGGAGTTGTTGGGTAAATCGGTTAATGAATCACCCTTGAAGGGTGATGAGACGATTGTTTAATCAGCGGGTTGAGGGGGCTGGAAGGAGAATTCAGGGGAGAGTAAGGGCCAAGGCCATCAGAGGGATGCCCAGGTGCGTGGGGCTCATGAATTGGTCAAAGAAGCTTAGTGTCATGGTCAGTTTCAGGGCTCAGGCTTAGTTTTTTGGGCGCTCAGGGTGTTGGGCTCATTTGAAAAGATGTGGTTAATGATTTTTGGGGGGATAATTGTTAGTAGGACTAACCAGGAAAAAATTAGGATGGCAAATCAAGGGGCGGGGTTGAGCTGGGGCATTTCACTAAGGGTGGTTGGGGGTCACCAATCTTTAGCTTAAAAGGCTAATGCTGTTCCCGGTTTAGCTTCTTAGTGAGGCGTCTTCAAGTATCAGGGAGGATCAGTTCTCGAAGTGTTTTAAGGGCACTGCTTCGACTACGATTGGTATAAAGCTGTGGTTTGCCCCGCAGATCTCAGAGCATTGACCATAGAATACCCCTGGGCGGGAGGTAATAAAGGCTGTTTGGTTTAGTCGTCCGGGGACAGCGTCCATTTTTACTCCTAAGGAGGGAACAGCTCAGGAGTGCAGGACGTCTTCAGCTGATACTAGGACTCGGATAGGGGATTCTACTGGCACTACTATGCGGTGGTCCGCCTCTAGGAGGCGGAATTGACCGGGGCTAAGGTCTTGGGTGGGAATCATGTAGGAGTCAAAACCTAAGTCCTCGTAGTCAGTGTATTCATAGCTTCAGTATCATTGGTGACCTATGGCTTTAATAGTGAGGTGGGGGTCATTGACTTCATCTATGAGGTAGAGAATTCGGAGGGAGGGGAGGGCAATTAAGATGAGGATTACTGCTGGTAGGATGGTTCAGACAATTTCAATTTCTTGGGAGTCAAGAATGTATTTATTTGTAAGTTTTGTGGAGACTATTGCTACGATAATGTAAAGTACTAAGGTGCTGATAAGGAAGACGATTATTAGGGCGTGGTCGTGGAAGTGCAGGAGTTCTTCTATTACAGGTGAGGCCGCGTCTTGGAATCCTAATTGTGAGGGATGTGCCATTTTAGCTAGATGCTTAAGGCACGCGGGGGTTTAACCCGCAATCTTGCCTTGACAAGGCAATGTAATGTCATGTTTTACTAGTGTCTTATAAAGAAAGTGGCAGAGTGGTTAAGTAGTTGGCTTGAAACCAGCATACGGGGGTTCGATTCCCTCCTTTCTCGTTAACTTGTCTGAACCTGGACGAATGCCGGTTCTTCAAATGTGTGGTAGGGGGGAGGGCACCCGTGAAGTCACTCTACGTTTGTCGATGTAAGTTCGACTGATATAACTTCTCGCTTGGAAGCGAAGGCTTCCCAGATGATAAACAGGAATATGATTACTGCGACAAGGGAGATTAATGAGCCGATAGAGGAGATCGTGTTTCATAGCGTGTAGGCGTCGGGGTAGTCGGAGTACCGTCGCGGTATTCCGGCCAGTCCTAGGAAGTGTTGGGGGAAGAATGTTAGGTTAACCCCAATAAACATTACCCCAAAGTGGATTTTTGTTCATGTGTTGTGAAGGGTGAAGCCTGTGAATAGGGGGAACCAGTGGACAAAGGCAGCTACGATGGCGAAGACTGCACCCATGGAGAGGACGTAGTGAAAGTGTGCGACCACGTAGTATGTGTCGTGAAGCACGATGTCTAGGGAGGAGTTGGCTAGAACGATTCCTGTCAGGCCCCCCACAGTGAAAAGGAAGATGAAGCCGAGGGCTCACAGGAGGGGTGTTTCCCATTTAATTGACCCGCCGTGAAGTGTGGCCAGTCAGCTAAACACTTTCACCCCCGTCGGGATAGCAATGATTATTGTGGCGGATGTAAAATAGGCTCGGGTGTCTACGTCCATGCCCACTGTAAACATGTGGTGAGCTCAGACGATAAAGCCTAGGAGTCCAATGGCTATTATTGCCCAGACTATTCCTATATAGCCGAAAGGCTCTTTTTTACCGGAGTAGTAGGCAACAATATGGGAGATTATGCCAAAACCTGGCAGAATAAGGATGTAGACTTCTGGGTGGCCAAAAAATCAGAATAAGTGCTGATAGAGGATGGGGTCCCCCCCTCCGGCAGGGTCAAAGAAGGTGGTGTTTAAGTTTCGGTCTGTAAGTAATATGGTGATTCCTGCGGCCAGAACAGGGAGTGAGAGAAGAAGAAGGACTGCCGTAATAAGGACAGCCCACACGAATAAGGGGGTTTGGTACTGAGAGATGGCAGGGGGCTTCATATTAATGATAGTCGTGATGAAGTTAATTGCCCCAAGGATTGAGGAGATTCCGGCGAGGTGAAGTGAGAAGATGGTTAGGTCCACGGAGGCCCCTGCGTGGGCAAGGTTTCCTGCCAGGGGGGGGTAAACTGTTCAACCTGTTCCGGCCCCGGCTTCAACGCCAGAAGAGGCTAGGAGGAGGAGGAAGGAAGGGGGGAGAAGCCAGAAGCTTATGTTATTCATTCGGGGGAATGCTATGTCTGGGGCTCCAATTATTAGTGGAATTAGCCAATTTCCAAAGCCGCCGATCATGATTGGTATTACTATAAAGAAGATTATAACGAAAGCATGTGCTGTTACGATAACGTTGTAGATTTGGTCGTCCCCCAAAAGGGCCCCTGGCTGGCTAAGCTCGGCCCGGATTAAGAGGCTCAGAGCTGTGCCAACCATTCCGGCTCAGGCACCAAATACCAGGTAAAGGGTGCCAATGTCTTTGTGGTTAGTCGAGAAAAATCAGCGTGTGATTGCCACAGGTAAGGTGGCCGAGTTTTAAGCGGTGGGTTGTAGCCCCATAGACAGAGGTTAGACTCCTCTTTTTACCAAGCCCCGTGGTGTACCCACATCAGATTGCAAACCTGAAGATGCGCGCTCACCCGCGCCGGGGCTTCTTCCCGCCTCTCTCCCGGCGGCGGGAAGAAGTAGATGGATGCTCGCTGGTTAGAGCGCTTAGCTGTTAACTAAGAGTTTGTAGGATCGAGGCCTTCCCACCTAGAAAAGTTTTAGCTTAATTAAAGTGTCTGGGTTGCATTCAGAAGATGTGGGATAAAGTCCTGCAAGTTTTATCAGGGGCTGGGGGATTTTCACCTCCATTTAGAGCTTTGAAGGCTCTTGGTTTACATTTTATCCTAAGCCTCTAAGGGGTTAGGAGGGCTCCGATTGTAGGGGTGAGAGGGAGGAGGGCCAGGGCTCCTAAAGTAGCTAGTGAGAGGGGGAGGGTGGTTTGGGTGGAGGAGAGACGTCAGGGGGAAGTTGTGGGGAGGGTAGTAGGGGAGGCGGTGAGGGTTATAGCATAGCATAGGCGAAGGTAGAAGAAGAGACTAAGAAGTGCGCTAAGGGCTGCAAGAGTGGCGGTAAGGGGGAGTCCTTGTTTGGTCAGTTCTTGGAGAATAAGTCATTTTGGTATGAACCCTGTCAGGGGGGGAAGGCCCCCTAAGGATAAGAGAACAAGGGCTGTTAAGGCGGCTAAGGTGGGGGTTTTGGTTCAAGAGAGGGCTAAGGTATTAATGTTTGTGGCGGCGCTTGTCTTAAATGACAAAAATGTTGCGGTGGTCATGAGGAGGTAGAGGGTGAGACTGAGGAGAGTAAGGGAGGGGGCAAATTGGAGGATAAGGATTATTCAGCCTAGGTGGGCAATTGATGAGTAGGCTAGAATTTTTCGTAGCTGGGTTTGGTTTAATCCGCCTCAGCCGCCGGTTAGGGTGGAGAGAAGGCCGAGGAGGACCAGGAGGGTTGGGCTAGTGGCAGGGGCCACTTGTGTGATGAGGGCAAAAGGTCCTAGTTTTTGCCATGTCGACAGAATTAGGCCTGTGGTCAGATCTAGGCCTTGAAGAACTTCGGGTAGTCAGAAGTGGAGAGGGGCTAGGCCAATTTTAAGGGCCAGGGCAAGTATGGCGATAGTGCTGGTGAGGGGGTGGGAGAGTTGAAGGATGTCTCATTCTCCAGTAAGTCACGCGTTTATAGTGCTGGCAAATAGGATTGTGGCTGCAGCGGTGGCTTGAGTAAGAAAATATTTGGTTGTTGCTTCTACTGCGCGGGGGTGGTGGTGGCGCGCTATTAAGGGGATAATAGCCAGGGTATTGATTTCTAGGCCTATTCATGCCAGGAGTCAGTGGGAGCTTATGAAGGTAATGGTTGTACCTAGGCCTAGGCTAGATAGAAGAAGGGCGAGGACGAAGGGGTTCATTAGTAAAGGAAGGATTTTAACCAACATGTTTGGGGTATGGGCCCAAAAGCTTGATTAGCTGATTTTACTAGAAAGTGGTGTAGTGGGAGCACCAAGAGTTTTGATCTCTTGAGGATGGGTTCGAGTCCCTTTTTTCTAAGCGTGAGGAACTGGGGGGACTTTAACCCCCGTTTTTCACTCTATCAAAGTGGTCCTTGATTATTCGGGCACGGTTCCGAAGTGCTAAAGTTGGGGGGGGAGGCCTGTGAAGGCAATTGGAAGGGCCAGGTGCCAAAGGACTAGAGCCAGGGTGAGAGGCAGGAAGTTTTTTCAAACCAAGTGCATGAGTTGGTCATATCGGAATCGGGGGTAAGAGGCTCGAACCCAAAGGAAGAGTACTGAGAGGCAGGCAGCCTTAGCTATAAGGTTAATGGTGGTTAGTTGGGGTAGGGATGGGATGTGGGAGGCTCCAAGGAAAAGGATGGTTGAGAGAGTGTTTATTAGAAGAATATTGGCGTATTCGGCCAGGAAGAAGAGGGCGAAAGGCCCTCCCGCATATTCTACATTGAATCCAGAGACGAGCTCGGACTCACCTTCTGTTAGGTCGAATGGGGCGCGGTTGGTTTCGGCAAGGGTTGAAATGTATCATATGGCAGCAAGGGGTCAGGCAGGGATAATTAGTCAGATGCTTTCTTGGGCGATATTAAAGGTTTGGAGGGTAAAACTTCCTGTGAAGATGATAATGCTAAGAAGGATGAGTCCTAGGCTCACTTCGTAGGAGATGGTTTGGGCCACAGCCCGTAAAGCTCCGATGAGAGCGTATTTCGAGTTGGATGCTCATCCGGAGCCTAGGATGGAGTAGACGGCGAGGCTTGATAAAGCTAGGATGAATAAGATTCCTAGGTTGAGGTCCGTAACAGGGTAGGGAATTGGCAGGGGAGCCCATAGAGTAAGGGCAAGTGTTAGAGCGAGTATGGGGGTGGTAAGAAAGAGGAAAGGGGAGGAGGTAGATGGGCGTACTGGCTCTTTAATAAAGAGTTTAACTCCGTCTGCGATGGGTTGGAGGAGGCCGTAAGGCCCTACAATGTTTGGCCCTTTACGGAGTTGTATGTAACCAAGAACTTTACGTTCGAGGAGGGTGAGGAAAGCTACAGCGAGGAGAACAGGGATGATGAAGGCAAGGGGGTTAATGATGAAGATAATTAGGGTTGTAATCATAGCTAAGAAGAGGGTTTGAACCTCTGGGTTAAAGGGCTTAGGCCTTTCGCAATTACCGGGCTCTGCCATTTTAGCGCGCCATTCTCTTGGGCTTTTTTGGGCGTGCCCCCTTTTCTGTTTTAGTTGTTTTCATCAGGTGGGGGTGAGGCATGCTTTAAGTATGGGCCCCCCCTTCCCGGTCCTTTCGTACTAGGGAAAGTTACGTCATAGATAGAAACTGACCTGGATTACTCCGGTCTGAACTCAGATCACGTAGGACTTTAATCGTTGAACAAACGAACCCTTAACAGCGGCTGCACCATTAGGATGTCCTGATCCAACATCGAGGTCGTAAACCCCCTTGTCGATAGGGACTCTGGGAGGGGATTGCGCTGTTATCCCTAGGGTAACTTGGTCCGTTGATCGGTGTTCACCGGATCATTTTTGGTCAGAAATTCTGTTGCTAAGAGCTGTAGCTCATGGCCCTAGGGAAGGGTTTCCCCAGTCCACATGGGGGCTTTGTTTTCCCCCGCGGTCGCCCCAACCAAAGACATTCGGGCTAGGGAACATTGTGTTTGGCCCCGTGATGGGGGAGGTTAAACGTGGTCTGCCTTTTGTCTAAAGCTCCATAGGGTCTTCTCGTCTTATGAAAATATCCCCGCTTCTGCACGGGGAGATCAATTTCATTGACCAGGAGAGGGAGACAGTTAAGCCCTCGTCGTGCCATTCATACAGGTCTCCATTTAAAAGACAAGTGATTGCGCTACCTTCGCACGGTCAAAATACCGCGGCCGTTAAACCCAGGGTCACAGGGCAGGCGGGACCTCTTATGCTTTAATTTTGCAAGAGGCGATGTTTTTGGTAAACAGGCGAGGCTTGGGTTTGCCGAGTTCCTTCTTCTCCTTTAGGTCTTTCCCTGGGGGCACTCCTGTGTAGGGTTAACGATTGTGTTATACTTGTTTTTCTAGTAGTTTTTTTGGTTTGTATTTCCCTCTTTTGTTGGGTTCGTTATTTGTCGGCGGGGGGTCCGGTCCGACTTACACATGTGCTGGGAGAGGGTTGTTCCCTCTTATTACTCATTCTAGCATAGTCGCTCCCAGGGGGGGGGGGCATGGGGTGGCTTAATAAGTCAAGGGGGTTGGAGTTTTTATCAGAATAAGGGGTTTAGGGTCTGCCTGAGCTTTAACGCTTTCTACACAGGTGGCTGCTCTTAGGCCCACTGAAGCAGAGTACCTTAGTTATTATGATCCTTAACCGCCTATTAAGGTTGTGTCCTTTTTCAAAAGAGCTGTACCTCTTTTGACTAACTCCACTGGTTTCCTTGATGCCGGTGCCGGTTGTACTTTAGGGGCTGGAGGAGCCAGGGGGCTGAACTTCTATTCATTTTTTAAGCAACCAGCTATAACTAAACTCGGTAGGTTTGTCACCTCTACTCGGAGCTCTTCCCACTCTTTTGCCACAGAGACGGGTTGGCCCTGGATAGGCTGTCTCGGAGTAGCTCGTCTAGTTTCGGGGGCCGTAACTAAAGATCTCTTTGCTTGGGTCTGCTGGCTAGATCATGATGCAAAAGGTACAAGGGTTAATCTCTGCTTTTTTAGGCTTTGACGGGTTGTTTCACTTCTTTTTCAGCCTTCCCTTGCGGTACTTTCTCTATTGCTCAGGGTCCCTTTTCTGTCGCCCATACTAGGGGGGAAAAATGGTTTGTTTAGTTTAGTGTAGGTTGTGCGGGGGTATGTATATTGTGGTGTTATTCAAATGCTTAGGCTAGCTATTCAGTTCAGTGCGACCCGATTTGCACGGGCATCTTCTCGGTGTAGGGGAGGTGCTTTTCTGGTTTAGCTGCGCTCTGATTGTTCCAAGTGCACCTTCCGGTACACTTACCATGTTACGACTTGCCTCCCCTTAGTCCGGGTGTTTTCTTAGTTATTTAGAGAAAGTGGACTCGGGGAGAGTGACGGGCGGTGTGTGCGCGCCTCAGAGCCAGTTTCAAGAGAACTCTCTATTTTCTGTTTACTGCTAAATCCGCCTTCAGATGTTGGTTTCACAGCATCGTTCGTTTTACTCTAAATTAGAGAATGTAGCCCATTTCTTCCCACCCCATGCGCTACACCTCGACCTGACGTTTGGGGTTGTACCCTTTTTGCTTACTATGGGGCCTTCACAGGGTAAGCTGACGACGGCGGTATATAGGCGGGGTTGACAAGAGGTGGTGAGGTTGAACGGGGGGTATCGGTTCTAGAACAGGCTCCTCTAGGTGGGTCTGGGGCACCGCCAAGTCCTTTGGGTTTTAAGCTGGCGCTTGTAGTTCCCTGGCGGATATTAATTGTATTTTTCTATCAAAGTTTATGGCTAAGCATAGTGGGGTATCTAATCCCAGTTTGTGGCATAGCTGTCGTGGGTTCGGGGGGGGGGGGGGGGTAAAGCCACTTTCGTGGGGGGGCTTCATACCCCCAGGTGCGTATAACAGCCTAGGGGGTGTTCAGCTTTAGTTTATTGAATTCCTTAACCACTCTTTACGCCGGTGACCATCAACTTGGGCCTCTCGTATAACCGCGGTGGCTGGCACGAGTTTTACCGGCCCTGTCTACCTTGACTAAGTCAAGCTTTCGCTCATAGCTTAATGTTTATCACTGCTGAGTTCCCTTGGGGGTGTGGCTTAGCAAGGCGTTTTGGGCTGCGGGGGCGTGCCTGATGCCGGCTCCTCATCCCCGGGTGGGGGATTAAGGGCATTCTCACAGGGATGCGGAGACTTGCATGTGTAGATTTGGTAAAAGCTGATGGTAAAGTCAGGACCAAGCCTTTGTGCTTGCGGGACTTTCTAGGGTCCATCTTAACATCTTCAGTGTCATACTTTAGTTTAAGCTACGTTAGC
>NW_028152264.1:2500-18014 GCF_951799395.1 Argentina silus | reverse complement strand
ATTCCAGACGCAGGAGGGAAAAGTTCTGCCAATCTGGTTTGTTTTAAGTGGTGTCAGGCGCAGGCGTCTCCAGTCAGCCGAGGTTCCGGCCCGAGGAATACGTTTCAGAGATACGGAGCGAGGCGCTTCAAAGCCGGGGGGCAGATGTGAGGAGAGGCGTGAAGCCGGTGTGAGTTGATTCATCAAACAAGAACAATCTCTAATTCATCAAACCTCGCGTGTGTGCGTGTGTGTGTGTGTGTGTGTGTTTCTTCATTTCTTTCATCCATCCAAATGTAATTGTTTTTTGCTTTGATGGATGTGTGTGTGTGTGTGTGTGTGTGTGTGTGTGTGTGTGTGTGGATGTGTGGATGTGTGGATGTGTGATGTGTGGCCTTTCACTTCACAGGCATTGTTAGAGGACTCAAGATTTATCTCTGTTTCCTACCCGTCCACACCCACACACACACACACACACACACACAACACACACACACACACACACACACACACACACCACACACACACAAACTCCATCCAGACAGGCCCAAGGCATTGATTACAGAAGGCCGCGTGATGGAATGACTAAGATGTGAATGACAAGGCACTGTTCACCACAGCCCCACTGTTCACCACAGCCTCACTGTTCACCACAGCCTCACTGTTCACCACAGCCCCACTGTTCACCACAGCCTCACTGTTCACCACAGCCTCACTGTTCACCACAGCCCCACTGTTCACCCACAGCCTCACTGTTCACCACAGCCTCACTGTTCACCACAGCCTCACCACAGCCTCACTGTTCACCACAGCCTCACTGTTCACCACAGCCTCACTGTTCATCACAGCCCCACTGTACAAAACAGCCTCACTGTTCACCACAGCCTCACTGTTCAAAACAGCCTCACTGTTCACCACAGCCTCACCACAGCCTCACTGTTCACCACAGCCTCACTGTTCAAAACAGCCTCACCACAGCCTCACCGTTCACCACAGCCCCACTGTTCACCACAGCCTCACTGTTCAAAACAGCCTCACCACAGCCTCACCGTTCACCACAGCCCCACTGTTCACCACAGCCTCGCTGTTCACCACAGCCTCACCGTTCACCACAGCCTCACTGTTCACCACAGCCTCACCAAAGCCCCACTGTTCACCACAGCCTCACTGTTCACCACAGCCTCACTGTTCACCACAGCCCCACTGTTCACCACAGCCTCACAACAGCCTCGCTGCTCACCACAGCCTTTTCTTGTTGTATGAATCTGTTGGATTTGGATTTGAATCCATCGTGTCCAAATATTTCATCAACTGTGTTTGTTAGTCCTGAAAGATGCAGTATTGTGGTGCATCACAACTCAGAGGTTTTGAGAGTGTGTCGAGCATCCGCTTAGAGGAGGTATTTTTTAAAGAGAGGAACAAGCACGTTTCGCCCGCCAGCCATGAGCGATGAAAGCACCAGGGCCGTAAATGCTTACAGATTGTTTGATGTGTTTCTGTGCTGTGGAGCCATTAAAACAGGGCAGAGCTGGAAACAGCTGCTCGAAATTAGAGGACTGCGCCTTTATTTACCCCTTGGTCAACTCTTGTGAGGTAGACTTCCTCATTCACAATGATCACTCCATGGATCAATGCAAGGGAGGCTGGTGGAGGTTGAAATGAGGACGGGGTCATTGGTAATGCATGGAATGGAATGAGGAATGGTATCAAACACGTGTGGAACGAACATCAACAAATCCCCCTGCCTGGTGTACGAACTGTGTGTGTAAATAACCTGAAGGACTGGTTCTCACCTTGATACCTCACACAGCGCTAACGCTAACGGTCTACAGTCTACCCCACACAGCGCTAACGCTAACGGTCTACAGTCTACCTCACACAGCGCTAACGCTAATGGTCTACAGTCTACCCCACACAGCGCTAACGCTAACGGTCTACAGTCTACCTCACACAGCGCTAACGCTAACAATCTACAGTCTACCCCACACAGCGCTACTGCTAACATTATGGGCACAATCCAACAGTACCTCGGTATACGAGCATAGCTAAAATTTTCATGTTCACCATGCGCTAATATCATTGGGAGATTCAAGTTACCTCCCCTCCCCTCCCTGACCTCCTTCTCATCGACACCCTACACCCTTCACCCCCGCCTCCAGACCGGGTCAGGCTTTGGCCCGTTGAGCCCCAGGATTAAACCCTTGTGGGGATAATGCCACTTCAGCCTCTTGTGGGTCACGTGACACGAGATGATCTTAGGTTCGGGGAGGAGCACTATAATGTAATTAATGTCTTGGAAGGGCCACCTCCCCACGCTCTGCCCACTCCCTGCTGATCACCTAAGCCCTCACCTGGCACCCGTTCAGGTCGGTGAAAAGTTCAAAACGTTGTTGTTGTCTTCTGGGGAGAACGCCACTTGGGCCTGGTGCTCCCACGCCCACTCCCTGCCAGTCACCTGAGCCTTCACCTGGCGTTGGGTTAGGCGGGGGAAACGTTCACCTGGCGTTGGGTTAGGCGGGGGAACGTTCACCTGGTGTTGGGTTAGGCGGGGGAACGTTCACCTGGTGTTGGGTTAGGCGGGGAAACGTTCACCTGGTGTTGGGTTAGGCGGGGGAACGTTCACCTGGTGTTGGGTTAGGCGGGGGAACGTTCACCTGGTGTTGGGTTAGGCGGGGGAACGTTCACCTGGTGTTGGGTTAGGCGGGGGAACGTTCACCTGGTGTTGGGTTAGGCGGGGGAAACGTTCACCTGGTGTTGGGTTAGGCGGGGGAACGTTCACCTGGTGTTGGGTTAGGCGGGGGAAACGTTCACCTGGTGTTGGGTTAGGCGGGGGAAACGTTCACCTGGTGTTGGGTTAGGCGGGGGAAACGTTCACCTGGTGTTCGGTTAGGCGGGGGAAATGTTCACAGCGTTGTTGTTACTGTAGATAGAAACACAACGTCTAGAGAGGTCACAAATCCCAATTCTACATGACAGAGAATCAGAACGGTTCTATACAACACATTTCTGTCTGAATGTGCTATAATGTTGCACCTTCCTGAACACACAGCCGCCCCCCCTGCAGTTTGTTTACCTAACTGCTTGTAGCATAGGACTGTGACTTACCTGCACCATATGTATATATATAATATAATATATGCCATTTAGCTGACGCTTTTATCCAAAGCGACTTACATTGCAGTGAGTGCATACATTTCAGTATCTATGGTCCCAGCGGGAATCAAACCGACAACCTAAGCGTTATTAGCACCATGCTCTACCAACTGAGCCACAGAGGACCGGAAATGTAGACATTTATATATACATATAAACTATACGTATGACTTATGTATCCAGAATAAACAGTCAGGTGTTCTGACAAGTTGGACGTTTCTGTTTGCGTACTACAGTTTGTTTTTTATTTTGCCCCGAATTACACTGCGAAAGGGGTAACTTTTTTAACTAACTTTTTGCTACAATACAGTTAGTTTTAGAGTGAAAGAAGAGGAGAAGAGGAGGAGAAAGAGAGAGAGAGAGAGAGATCCTCTGTGGCAGCAGCTGAGATTGACAGCGTGTGGCTTTGAGCCTCGTCCCTCTGGAGTGGCCTGTCAACGTTGCTGACTCTCAGAAAGAACTAGGGCTCTCCCCTCCTCTCCTCCTGTCCCCCGCTGGTCCTGCTTGTCTCAACCGTTGCTGCCAACTGTGTGTGTGTGTGTGTGTGTGTGTGTGTGTGTGTAATGTTAGGTTGGTGTACGTGCCTGTATTGATCCAGGTTAACCCCCCCTGGCAGGCCCTGCCCCCCCTGGCAATAATACGCATGGCAGATTAAAGGATGAGAACTTAAGAAGCCTGTGTACGATGCAACGTGGGCCGGCACACACACACACACACCCCACACCCACACACACACACACACACACACCACCCACACACACACACACACACCCACACACACCACACACACACACACACACACACACACACACACACTCATAAACACACACACACACACACACACACACTCAAAACGCACACACACACACACACACACACACACTCATAAACACACACACACACACACTCATAAACACACACACACACACTCATAAACACACACACACACCTCATACACACACACACACACACTCATAAACACACACACACACACACACTCATAAACACACACACACACACACACACACACACACACACACTCATAAACACACACACACACACACACACACACACACTCATAAACACACACACACACACACACATACACACACGCACACACACACACACACACCCACCCACCACACACACACACACACACACACACACACACACACACACACACACACACTGTGACCACAGCCATGAGGAGCAGCTAACACTGGATCTAGCACCCAGTAGCTCTTAGCCTCGAGCTAGCTTTGGGTAGTGTGTGTGTGTGTGTGTGTGTGTGTGTGTGTGTGTGTGTGTGTGTGCATGCGTGCGTGCGTATTTCAATTTCAATAAATTTACTGACATTTCTAAAAAACAGTTTTCGCTTCTTTTAATTTTATCAATTTTATCAATCAAAAAGTCTATAACATGTGGAAAACGTCAAGGGGTCTGAATACTTTCCGAAGGCACGGTACATGTGTATGTGTGTGTAAGAGAGAGCGTGTGTACGTGTGTGTGTGTGTGTGTGTGTGTGTGTGTGTGTGTGTGTGTGTGTGTGTGTGTGTGTGCAGTAGCCCGTGGTGTGTTTGTCCCAGTAGCTCCTCTGTGATGCGTATCTGTGTGTCTGTCACCGGCGTAGTGCTGAATCTGCTTCGTGAAGGAGGCTCTTAGGATTCTTCAGACCACAGTAGCTGGATGCTCCCTATGAGGGAACAGACTCTGATGTGCACAGGAGAGGGCCAGGGGAGGCTGGCGGAGGCAGAAATTGGAGGACGGCCTCATTGTAATGCGTGGAACGGAATGTTTGTTTGTTTGATACTGTACCATTCCTCGTTCCGTTCCATGCATTACAATGAGCCCGTCCTCAGATTTCTACCTCCACCAGCCTCCCTGGGAGAGGACAGTATAGGGCAGATGACTGTGTTCTGGAATCTTCCACGTTTAGACGCAGTGGACAGCAGCTGACCAGTAGCGTTTGAGGGTGTGTTAATGGGCTGACCAGTAGCATTTGAGGGTGTGTTAATGGGCTGACCAGTAGCGTTTGAGGGTGTGTTAATGGGCTGACCAGTAGCATTTGAGGGTGTGTTAGTGGGCTGACCAGTAGCGTTTGAGGGTGTGTTAGTGGGCTGACCAGTAGCGTTTGAGGGTGTGTTAGTGGATTGCAGGTTTACTCATAATGGGTTTAACCATGCCTCGGCTGGATTTAGAGTCAGAAAGAATTGTGTTAATGAAGGTTTGGACTTATCGCTAAATAGCTCTATGTGTGTGTGTGTGTGTGTGTGTGTGTGTGTGTGTGTGTGTGTGTGTGTGTGTGTGTGGGTGTGTGTGTGTGTGTGTATCCCTTTCCAGAACATCGTGAGAAGTTTTGTATTTATGCTTTGCCACTCATTGTCTACAGGGCATGTCCAAGGAAAGAAATATTCTCTGCAAATATTATATATATTAATATGAAATATATATATTAATTCATTCATTAATATATCAATATATATTCAGTAAATATTTCCTAAATGAATATATAATATATTTAAGTACAGTATTTTATGTTAGTGTGTTAGGAGTGTGTGTGTGTAAGTGTGTTAGGAGTGTGTGTGTGTGTAAGTGTGTTAGGAGTGTGTGTGTAAGTGTGTTAGGAGTGTGTGTGTAAGTGTGTTAGGAGTGTGTGTGTAAGTAAGTGTGTTAGGAGTGTGTGTGTAAGTGTGTTAGGAGTCTGTGTGTAAGTGTGTAAAGAGTGTGTGTGTAAGTGTGTAAAGAGTGTGTGTGTGTAAGTGTGTAAAGAGTGTGTGTGTAAGTGTGTAAAGAGTGTGTGTGTAAGTGTGTAAAGAGTGTGTGTGTAAAGAGTGTGTGTGTAAGTGTGTAAAGAGTGTGTGTGTGTAAGTGTGTAGATTGTTTAGTCAGCCTCTCGATCGTTCCTATTCTGCCTCCACGGCTCTCACTGAGTCTCAGGTGGATGCTGATTGGTCTCCCTAGGCAGTGGGCGGGGCCGTGGGCGGGGCAGTGGGCCCTGTTTATGGGTGCTCTGAGCGTTCTGCGCTGCCCGTGCAATATCTTACACTGGAGCGGCTTATTGAAGAAATAATGAGGAAGACAGAATGAGTGATGCATTTTTTTTCCTGCTCTGTTGAATTACCATTTCCCATGTGTGTAACTGCTTCGTTGTACACTGTGCCATTCTCTCTCTCTCTCTCTCCCTCTCTCTCTCCTCTCTCTCTCTCTCTCTCTCTCTCTCTCTCTCTCTCTCTCTCTCTCTCTCTCTCTCTCTCTCTCTCTCTCTCTCTCTCTCTCTCTCTCTCTCTCTCTCTCTCTCTCTCTCTCTCTGCTACAGTATGTTATCAGAGAAGCAGAGGGACCACAGATGTTTTTTTAACTAATGATTAATATTAATAGAGCCTTCTCTGCACAGTAAGCAACATTTACCCAGAGGCCCTGGTCACCAGTTACCAAACCACCTACACAATTATTAATGGGATGGCCAACTGAACTCTGGAGGACTGTTATGACGGTATGACAGGTTCAAAAGGCAAAACTAGATATAGTAGAACTATAGTAGACTTTTTACAGAATGTATTTGTTGGGTGTAGTGTTGAGTGTCTAGCTGGGGGGCTGCTGGAGCCCTAACCCTAACCCTAACCCTAATCCTAACCCTACCCCTAACCCTACCCCTAACCCTAACCCTAACCCTAATCCTAACCCTAACCATAACCCTAACCATAACCATAACCCTACCCTAACCCTAATCCTAACCCTAACCATAACCATAACCCTACCCTACCCCTACCCCTACCCCTAACCCTAACCCTAACCCTAACCATAACCCTACCCTAACCCTAACCCTAACCCTAACCCTAACCCTAACCCCTCCTATTGTCATTCAGATCCCCTGTACCTCTGTGATTAAATTCTAGCCAAATAGCAACGCTACAACCAAATATGTATGTTGATATTTTGGAGACTGGAGGCAGTGTTTATGGAGGCAGTGTTTATGGAGGCAGTGTTTATGGAGGCAGTGTTCATGGAGGCAGTGTTCATGGAGGCAGTGTTCATGGAGGCAGTGTTTATGGTATATAGGGATAAGTTTGGAGGCACTGTAGCATTTAGCACTGACAATATCGGGTTGGCTGCAGTGTGATAACATCTGAGAATTTAAATTAATTTGATAACCATGGATGTAAAGAACTCTGAAAGGCTTTCAAGTCTGTGGTATATCTCAATAGATTATGACTGTCATATTTTAATCAACATCAGACTTGGTAAGGAAGCAAATTACATCTGTGAATAATGTGTCCAGTGAATGACACACTAAACGATTCATCACCATATCCTGATCTGAGATCCACACGTGCAACTTGTTTAAATCGCATGTGGAGAATTTCAGATCTTGCTGACATTTGCGTCATCAGTGACATCACCACCTATTCTCAGGACTTATACCGAATCAATGTGGTGAAATCTATGTAGGTACAGTATAAAGCCTGTCATTCATAGTTGGACCGTTTCGTTTTAAACCGTTTTAAGTCCAGATACAATTATTATACACTTCAGAAGACACAGGAACGAAGGCTGCCAGTGAAGTGAACGTCCAACCTTCTATTATTCACCCGAGTGAACGGCTGACAGGACGAGGCGGCTCTCGTCAGAGCATCCATTAGCAGAGCAGTGTGTGTGTGTGTGTGTGTGTGTGTGTGTGTGTGTGTGCGCGTTTGTCCGCCTGTGTGTGTGTGTGTGTGTGTGTGTGTGTGTGTGTGTGTGTGTGCGTGCACGAGGGTGTGCGTGCGTGCGTGCGTGTGTGTATCTGCCACAGCCATGGTGAATAGTAATGTGTGTGAAGTGAAACAGGCAGGTGAGCGTGCTGCATCCTGATGAGCTGCCAGGCACCCAGGAGTCAGGAGAGCACCTCGCAGTACAGCGCCTATGAAACCTTATCAGTGGTTTTACACTGCCACGTAACTGTAGAGGCAGAGAGGAGAGCACTTCACACACATGAGCCCAGGGTGAGGAGAGAATGTAAAAGCAAAGCAACGTCAAAACAAATAATCCAGTGAAAGAGAGAGCCTAGGAGAGAAACCCCCCAAAACAACACTGTTCAGAACAGGTGAGATATTGGCATACTTGCACAGCATATTTGAGACAAGCACAATGCTTACAGCGTGAGATGTTTGTTTTCTCAACAACAACAAAAAAACATCTGCGTTTCTCATTAGAAAGCCAAATAAATCAGTGTTGGATGTTCCATAGAAAAGACAGCTGGTGTCTTTTAGAAGATAGTTTGACTCATTTAAAGTGGATCAGGGCTGTTCTCCTCTAAAGGGGGCCATTGGTAATGATCTCAGTTTTGAGCTTACCCCTGAGCAGGCTTATTGTAATGCTGTGAGCGAGAAAGCCAGGCTATGGAAAGACTGTGAGCTCATTTAGACTTGATGGTGTTTCAGAGCAGCCTATAGCCTGTATCTGACCTTACTGTACCTGCTGGAGGATGGTTTGCATGTATGTTGTTTGTAACATACATGTTACATGTTACAGTGGTATATGTTGTTGCTCTGAACACAGACCATCAAAGGGACCCCTGGTGTTTAGCTACAATTTTCAATCAATCCCGCGAATATATACATTAAAGGGGCAATCTGGGATTGGTACAGTACATGCGTTTTTGTCTTTAAAATGATTGTTGAAGAATATAACTTATAGATTAGCTGAGCTTAGCTTAGTTCAACTGTCTTACCCCATCAGAATCCAAAATGTATTATTGTAAACAAACACTGTATAGCTTCAAAACATACCATAAAGTAGCCTGGGCGTTTAATTGCTTTAACCACGGAGCGACCCGGTGCGTACCGGAGACCGGCTATTACTGGAGACGGTGGTTATTCTCTTACCCCCGTGGCTGTTGCCAAACTGCTGCTCAGACCCGCGACGTGAAAGAGCTGAATATATCATACTGAGAACAAATATCCACCAACATTATAAACCTACAATAAATGAGTCAAAATCAGATTAATCTTTGATATGGTCATTTATTGTCGTTTCCACAAGACTGCCGTAAACGATCTGTCAGAATCAAAACGCTAAGAATCAAATGCGTCGCTATAATCATCGGCTAATATCAACCGAGAATACATACCGTTAAACAGTTTATTTTGACCCGGCTTTATAAGAGAAAGGCGTTTATTGGAGACTTGAAGGTTTTACAGTAGTTAAAGTTTTAAGAGTGCTTACATTTCTCCAACCCCATCCCTCAACTGTTTACCATAAAAGTGGCAGGCGGACCACTTTGTTGTTGTGTGAATCGTGAAGTAATATAGTAGGGTAGCGGGATGGAATGTATGGAAATGGAGTTGATTATTTTTTCCTGGGAAAAAGTGTGACCCATTTTAGAAACATGTCAGTCGGGGAATAACTCAAATGTCTCCAGCTTGCTGCATAGCAAGCATGGCACAAAAGCCCTTTGACGTGCAGGGTGCATCCTTTGAGAGATAGTCCTGTATCAGCGAAGGTGGCCTTTATATCCAATATTTTCTGTGAAAGGCAGTGAAAGGGGAATTGTGATACAACAACACTGCCTCTTTTACAGCTTAGCCTTGATCTGAAGCAGCATCCCAAAGCACAATGCTAGCACACACACATAGTAGGGGGGCTGTACATTATTTGGCATATCTACAGCAGTAGGGTCCCCGACTGAATATTGGAGACTCTCCTCTTGGGAGATTTCAGGGCACTTATGCGCTTAAGAGCTTAAGGGACAAAGCTGGAAATGGGGTTAATTCAGCTTAGACAGATCTCTGGATGCTCTAGTCTATGAGACCACCAGAGTGTGGTAACCGAACCACCCGTCCCACCCTGTCCCTGACTAACCCAAATGCTACTGTACCACCCTGGCAGCTAGTACTCCCAAATCAAATCAAATCAAGTCAGTTCAGGAGCCTTGTGGCCTGCGGGCAGATGCTGCTCCGGAACCTGTTGGTGCGGGTCTGGACGCACCGGTACCGCTTCCCGGATGGAAGAAGGGAGAGAGTGAAGAGAAGGCCCGGGCAGCCATTTTGATAAGAAGTGAGGCCTAACAGCAAATGCAGTTTATATACATACTGTTTTAGGCCTACTGTACGGCCTAGCCTTGAGTTGACCTTTCACCCAATTGTTACACTGTACTAGCATTGTTAGCGGTAGCATTAGAATTGACACAGCAACCCTCCCATCTCCACTCCACACCGAGCGGCCATTACAGCAGAACCACTAGTGCTCCATTACCCTGCCTGCTATTTTGTAAGCTGAGCGTGCACATAATCACATGCTCCCGCTTTGATTTATGACCGTCAAGGTTGTCGTTTTTTCAATGCAGTCAAGTCTGCCTATTTTCTTACATTGTGTTCGATGTGATGAAGCCGGTATCATCTTTCAGCGTGTTAGAGATCCATTATCTTCCCTGTGATGTGGAGTCTTTCATAGCCGTAGCCTTTTGTTCTTCCTTGACCAGGACTTCCGATGTCCATTGTGTCGTAAGCTTGGGGCCATCTGTCGGAACAAAGCACTTTGTCAGACCACACAGCGGAGGAGGAGAGAGAAGGGAGGTATAGATAGATTTCCGCCATTAGAGCGTTTCATTCATGATGTAGAGTATCGCCTCTGGTCAGGGAAGAGACGGTACACAAATAGAGTTGGCTGGGGATCGACATTCAAGATGATACATGCGCTGTTCACAAAAACACAGTGTTTGTTCTTTGTGGTTCACCATTGATGGTGGGTTTGAAGGGCTCCCGTTGACGGGATGAGCCTCAGCTTTCGTCAGTTGTTCAGACCCACGAGTGTGGAGGGAGCGGTGTGGGACGAGTGTGTACCTGCGACCCTCCTCGCCCGGGACATTGTCATATTCTGATGGCGTGACGGCGTGATGACGTCATACGGTATGATGTCCTTCCTGCTGGGTTTTTAACTGAAAGCTGATTGCGAGGCCTGCAGGTGGCCAAATGCGTGTTGTAACACAAGAGCAATCCTCACAGTAGGAGACACCCAGGTTGCAGGGACGGTAATGTGTGAGCTTAAGCACTGCAACTGAATTAGGTTAGGGATCCACATTGGCTTACGGCATAAAGCTGCCCTTAAATTACTGGCACTCTGGACAATGGGGAGAGGTTACTGCAGGGTCTGAACCTCAGGACACCGTCCCAACGCATTCCGCCGAGGAATATGGGAAAGACGTTTTGGTATGTAATTCTAACGGCCATATTTGGTCATTGTTTTGTCATTTAGTATTTTGCTGGAGTATTCCTTTGAATCATAATTGTGCTAACTGGGTCTTTGCCCCTGAGAGAGCCGGGGGGGGTGAGGGTTGGAGGAACAAGTGTGTGTGTGTGTGTGTGTGTGTGTGTGTGTGCGTGCGTGTGTGCGTGCGTGCGTGCATGCGTGCGTGCGTGTGTGTGTGTGTGTGTGTGTGTACACGGGAGCGTCCCATAGAGAGCTAGCCTGTAGCAGAGGAGAGAGTTGATTGTTGTGCTGTAGCGGTGTGTGGCGGCCAGCCCCGCGGAGACCCAGTGAGCAGGGAGAGGTGATTGTGTTGCTCTCCTCTGGGAAGCAGAAACCCAGCTGGGCGGGGAGCCGCGGTGCGGTGCCGAGCTGTTCCTGACAGCATGTGCGTCTGCGGGAAAAGCAGGAGTAAAAAGGTAAACAACAAGGCTTGTAGAGGGCTCATCACACCAGGAAGGAACAGCCAGTCAGAGGACGTCTGGTGGAAAGAATGGTTCAGTACTGTGGTGACTGCTGCTTACTGGTCCATAGTGGTGACTGCTGCTTACTGGTCCATAGTGGTGAATGCTGCTGACTGGTTCAGTGTTGACTGCTGCTTACTGGTGGTGAATCTGCTTACTGTAGTACAGTACCAGTCAAACGTTTAAACACACCTTCTCATTCAATGGTTTTTCTTTATTTTTTATTATTTTCTACATAGTAGTAAATAATTACATGTAGATTAATATTGAAGACATCAAAACGATGAAGGAACACATATGGAATTATGTAGTAAACAAAAAAGTGTTAAACAAACCAGAATATGTTTTATATTTTAGATTCTTCAAAGTAGCCACCTTTTGCTTTGATGACAGCTTTGCACACTCTTGGTGTGTCCAAACTTTTGACTGGTACTGTATCTCTGAACAGTTAGTGAGAATGTGCCTGTAACTGATGAGCACTATTGTTGGTGGTGTAACAGGAGTTCAAATATGTCTCGGTTGTGTTCGTCTGTCCCCTAGAATGGTTCAGGAGGGTCGATATTATACTGGGTCTTGTTGACGTCTCTGTACAGTGTTGTCGTCACAGTTTGGGAAGCGGGACTGATCCGAGGGATCAGTAAAGCCTGCGGTAAAGCCGCAGTACTTGACAGGGTCTTGTCATCGGTCTCATTGATCCCTGTACAGTATGTGACAGATACTCATCCTCAGCTACACCCGTTTACCGGTGTTGAAATATCCCCAAGTCAGCCATTTTGGGGCAATTTTGGAGCCATTTTGGAGCCTTTCTAGGGCCATATTGTGCCATTGTAGGACAATTTTGATTAGAGAGGGATAACACAAATAGTAGGTTGCTCTGTGTGCACACAGGCTAGATGTGATTTAAGGGTGTATGTGTATGTAGTTGGTCAAGACACTATGAATTAACCCTCACTTGCTGATGCTCCAGCTGATGCGCTTCCTGATAGGAAGGATTGAAGGATTATCTAGATTTTTGGGTTAGGCTAAGAATTAATAATTGTATTGTTCAGGAATAGAAGATATCCAGCCCTATTGAATCTCATCTTATTACTTTCTGTATGACAAGTATTCCAGCTACCTTGAATGCATCATGGATTTGCTGTCAAATATGTTGTGAGTGCAGGAAAATATGGAGACACTGAAAAATGAGCAGAATAGTTTACAGGCAGATGGAAGAATATCTATGTTCTGAGTCTCTCGACCTTTTCATCTTTTCATCCTCATAAAGAACCGATTAAAACCGCTCAAGGTTAAGTAAAGAAGCACAGACAATTGCGGTCTTTGAAAAAAAACCTTTTCGGTTTAAAATCTATCAGAGAAATATGTGTTCAGTGTGCTTCAATACTTATTTGGTAGTCATTGTGCTACTCTGCCACAGTAAGCGCTCCAGTCTGTATCTCTTTGAATGCAACCTCGTCTACGCTCAGAAACCATGTTTATTTCTCCCTGCCTCCCTCCTCCTCTTCAGCTATGTGGCACAAACAAGTACACATCAACTCAATAGGCCTACCGCCTCAAATCAAATCAGCACCGTGTCCCTGGGACGGTGCTGTTCAGCCTCCACACTGTGCCTCCTCTGGTTCTGTTGTTCCATCTAACGAAGCAGGGTCCATAGGATTAATTCGAACCAGGAAAAGAGGAGAGGAAATTACCTGTCTATTCAACCGTTAGCCTACGTTTAGCCTCCATGGCCTCTCATGGAGTCCCTCTGCCCCCCCCCCCCCCCCCCCCCCCTCTCGCCCCCCACCGCCACCCACTGAAGAGGGGATTTATTTCCGAGCCTTTTCCAGTCTGGTATTGGCAGACACATGCTCCTTATTTAATTAGCGGCCCCTGTGATTTATGTTTATTGAATATCATTTTGTGGAAGGAGGAGGAGGAGGAGGAAGAGGAGTGAATATAATTTTGTGGCTCTTAACAAGTGATGATCAGATGTCCGTCGGCGGCCACAGTGAGAGCTGTTGGCCCGGGGTGAATACCCCTCCCTTCTCACCCGTCAGTCCGCCAGTCCCCCCTTCAGAGGTTCACATGCATGCATGTGCATATTAGTATGTTGTATTAGTATGTTCTATGAGTATGTTGTATTAGTATCTTCTATGAGTATGTTGTATTAGTATGTTCTATGAGTATGTTCTATGAGTATGTTGTATTAGTATGTTGTATTAGTATGCTGTATTAGTATGCTGTATTAGTATGTGCATGTGTGCAGACATGGCTGGTCTATCCCGTGCAGTGCAGTTGGATATTAAATATTAGCTTTTCAAAACGAACACGGCCAACCTCGGGTATTCAAAGGAGCGAAACTGAGAGGCAGCCTGGCACCCCGGCCAGACCAGCACCAGACAGTTGGTTACATTTGACAAACATTTGGTAACCAGCGCTACGCTCAATCTGCGTCTTCAACTGGGAGCTGGTTTTGGACTTTTCGGACAAGCAGCAGGAGGAGAAGGAGGAGAGGAGGAGGAGGAGCAGGAGGAGGAGCAGAAGGAGGAGGAGAAGGAGGAGGAGAAGCAGCAGGAGAAGGAGGAGGAGAAGGAGGAGGTGAAGGAGGAGGTGAAGGAGGAGGAGGAGAGCCGGCTGTGGAAGGGCGATGGGTTCATTCTGACCGCATACAAAACAAATACAAGATACAAGAAGCATCAACATGTGCTTCTTCAAATGTTTTCTTCCCTGAGGAGTGGAGATGGAGGGGAGAGAGGATAGGGACCCACAGCGTTGATGAGCATAGCCCAGGCAGGGCCCTCCTTGGCTGGGCCGTAGGCCGGCTGTGGTGCCCCTCCCTGGTTGGTTGTACCCTGGCTGGGCGACAGGGAGGCAGGAGGGACTCAGTAATCCCAGCGGCCGCCACAGGCATGCTGAACATGAGGAGCTCCTGAAGAGCTGTGGGGAGCTGCTGTCACTTTTTCCACAGGCTGCCCTCATCTGCCCTGCTGCCCGGCCACCTCTTGTCATCGATGGGCGGGGTGGGTGGAGCAGGACCAGCATGGGCCACGTGGAGGAGGAGGAGATGGAGGAGAGGAGGTGGGGGTGGCAGGGTTTTAGGATGGGCGGAGGAAGAGAAGGAGAAGAGGGTCTACATTAGGACTTGTGGAGAGGAGGAGGAGAGGAGTAGTCCAAGGAGGAGCAGGAGGGGGGTGGTGGGGTCCACTTGTTGTTCCACTGGCACGGAACAAACCACTCTGGACCCAGAGAGAGTGTGGGCCAACCCAGCCAGCCAACCATCCAGCCAGCCAGCCAGCCAGCCAGCCAGCCAGCCAGCCAGCCTGGAGCACCCACTGCCCGTGCTGCAGTTGGCATTCCTCACCCCCCCCCCCCCCCCCCCCTTCCTCAGCCACATTTCCCCAGGAATGGATTCAGGCTATGATCTCTGTCCCTCATGCTGTCTGCCTGTTAGTGAGGCCTTCTCCTGGTGCACAGCACTGCAGAGGACTCTCACAGTGCCCCAGTCCGCCCTAGTCCTGTGTTACCTACTGCTCAAGGTTAGAGAGGTAGTCCTGGTTGGTGAACAGTGGTCCTGGTTGGTGAACGGTAGTTCTGGTTGGTGAACGGTGTTCCTGGTTGGTGAACAGTGGTCCTGGTTGGTGAACGGTAGTTCTGGTTGGTGAACGGTGTTCCTGGTTGGTGAACGGTGTTCCTGGTTGGTTAACGGTGTTCCT
>NW_028152265.1:45000-49717 GCF_951799395.1 Argentina silus | reverse complement strand
TGCTGCCGTGGCGATCGGCACACAGCGAAGTCTTTGTTAACAGAGCCAGAGGGGCATGTTGCTTGGCGCAGTTTGATGATGTCGTGAGAGAGCCATATTCACATGTCATCTAGATGGTTATTCCACTCACTTCCTGCCAAGTCAAACTCATTCACTATCATTATCCCCTGTCTGGTCTGCCTGGTTGTGTGTGTGTGTGTGTGTGTGTGTGTGTGTGTGTGTGTATAATGAGGACTTGACTTTGAGTTCTACCAGCTGCTGCACTTAACCTAGATCAACAGAATGTGTGTGTGTGTGTGTGTGTGTGTGTGTGTGTGTGTGTGTGTGTGTGTGTGTGTGTGTGTGTGTGTGTGTGTGTGTGTGTGTGTGTGTATGAGGCCTACCTATCGTCACAGTAGGTGAACTTCATATCCATGCTGTGGCGGCTGAGGAAGGTCTTGCTGTCGAGGGGGGTGTCGATGTTGGAGGGGTGGGGGATGGGCTCACACATCATGACCACGCAGGTGAGGGGGGGCTCCTTATACCCACACAGCACACGAGGGGGGGGGCAGCTGCTTTGCACCTTAACGTGACCGGTGCAGTGCAGGACCTGGCAGATCAGAGGAAACACAACAGTTTGTGTAAATGCTGTCCCGGTGAAATATGGGCTCATTGTCGTAGAATTGGTCCTTCGTGGTTTGCCTTCCATCATCGTCATCATCATCATCATCAACATCATCACCTCCACCATCATCATCATCATCATCATCATCACTACCACCACCATCATCTCCAACGTCATCAACATCATCACGCCCACCATCATCACCCCCACCATCATCATCATCATCATGACTACCCCCACCATCATCATCATTATCATCATCATCATCATCATCATCATCATCACTAACCTTCCAGCTGGCTGACTTCAGGTTGACAGTGCGCCCACGGTTCGTCACGGTGCATTTCATCCTCATGAAGAAGTCTCTCTCAGGACTCATCTCCTTCCCCTTCTTCCCAAAGCCAGACCCTGTGGAGACACACACACTGTTGAAACATAGTACACACTACGGCTGAAACACAGCACACACTACGGCTGAAACATAGGACACACTACGGCTGAAACATAGTACACACTACGGCTGAAAGACAGTACATGCTACGGCTCTTGATTATAAACTCTACTACACACACACACACACACACACACACACACACACACACACACACACACACACACACACACACACACACACACACACACACACACACAGGACTTTGCCCCACTACTGGAGTGTTGCCCTCTGTATCGGGAGCAGGAGCTCAGTCCACAAGGGCTGCTAAGGAGGGCTGGAGCCAAGCTGTTGCATCACAAGGTCAGAGGTCAGCCCTGGGCCCCTGATTGGCTGGCAGAGCAGGGAGGAGCTAGGTGGCGTCGCTCAGATGCTGGACGGTAGTCGCGGCACGAGGCTAAGGACTGGTGGGTACAGCTGATAAGGAGCATTGGGCGTGTGGGAGGCACCGAGGGGGGTGGAGCCAGGGTGAAGCCTGGCATAGTGTGTGTGTGTGTGTGGACACAACAGCAGCCCACGCCTCGCACGTCCACCACAGACACACACACACACAGGTACATACATATACGCACACATGTACACACACACACCCACACACACACACACAGACACACACACACTGGCTTTGAGGAGGACTGGGCCCCTGGTCTGGCGTGGCCCCAGAGCACAGAGACAGAAAACAAGGATTCAAATAGCAACAAAAACACACCGTCAACACACATGTACTGAGGAGATTAGACAAGAACGAGGGACACAGAGAGAGAGAGAGAGAGAAAGAGAGAGAGAGAGAGAGATAGGGAGGTAGAGATATCGAGAGAGAGAGAGAGAGAGAGAGAGAGAGAGGGAGGGAGGGAGAGAGAGAGGGAGAGAGAAAGAGAGAGAGGGAGGGAGACAGAGACAGAAAGAGGGAGAGAGAGACAGAGAGAGGGAGGGAGAGGGAGGGAGAGGGAGAAAGAGAGGGAGAGAGAGAGGGAGAAAGACAGGAAGAGAGAGAGCGCCAAGAAATAGCCGAGACTGTGTATGTGAGAAGAATGTTATTCCTTCATTATTTTCTCTTGGCAAAGCACCTACGCCTTCGCCAAGATAGCTGTTCTTTCACTCTATTACACAATTACAGAACTGTTTATTGTCCCACAGAATGGGCTCCGACGGCAGATGACAGTATAATGGTGTGTATCGGCGGAGACCAGGTTAGAGACAGGTTGTGAGGTTCAGTGATCTGTACATAACCAACAAGGTCTTTCATCCCTAGTCCCCTATAGACACACACACACACACACACACACACACACACACACCTCACTCACACTTTTCTATCTCTGCCTTCGTCAACGAGATACTCTCTCTCTTCTCCCTCTCTCTCTCTCTCTCTCTCTCGATGTATAGTCTCTCTCATCACACATGCACGCACGCACACACACGCACACACACACACACACACCTCACTCACACTTTTCTATCTCTGCCTTTGTCAACGAGATATTCTCTCTCTTCTCCCTCTCTCTCTCTCTCTCTCTCGATGTATAGTCTCTCTCATCACACATGCACGCACGCACGCACACACACACACACACCTCACTCACACTTTTCTATCTCTGCCTTTGTCAACGAGATATTCTCTCTCTATCTCTCTCTCTCTCTTCTCTCTCTCTCTCTCTCTCTCTCTCTCTCTCTCTCTCTCTCTCTCTCTCTCTATGTATAGTCTCTCTCTGCTTCAGTGAGCACGCGTGTGATGACTGCGTTCCCTCCTTCCATTCCATCCCTCTCCCTTGGAGGCTCACCAGATTTGAGGCTGAGGTTGTCCCTGATCTCGTCGTGGTCACAGGGGTGTGTGTAGTCAAAGATGCTCTGGCCCGTCAGCTCCACCTGCAGAGGGACACACAGACGGGGTTAGCCTCCCAAACCTTCTGACAAATTGCACTAGCATTTGCCAATTTAAAAAAATTAATAAAAAAAAACATGAAGAAATATCTCTTGGAGCAGCTGTCTTAATATTGCTTTTTCAATTGATGCCGTTCGTGTTCTTTTATTTTCATTTCATCAAAGTGTTTTCTTTTCCTTCGCATGTTTTAACTTCTGTCTCCGACTGTACATTTTATGACTAGCCAACATTTTAGACCAGCCAACAATAACGTAACGTTTCGATTAATTTTATTAGTAATATTCTATTAATTTTTATTATTATTATTTTTATTATTCATTTATTACTTTTTTATGGGAGGCTTCTTGACGGGCCCTACCGGGTTTCTTAATGACCCCTGCACAATTTGGTTTTATTCTTTTCATTTTGACTTTCATTTGTTATTGTGTGTGCAAATTGTAAAGAAAAGGTTCGCTCCATAGATGTATAAAACACTAGATAGGTTAGCAGGGGCCTGTTCTAGCGCTGTACCTCTGTGGTTCACTCCAGTCAACCTGGGGTGGAATAAACAACACTAACCATGGTGGGTTTCTGGACGTGGATGTTTAATGGAGAATCACTGTTCAATAGTTTATCATAAGATGTAATTAGATGATTAGTGGTTGGACACTCACCTGTGTAACCAACATGGGTTCGGGTTAACCTGTCTGCCTGTCTGTCTGTCTGTCTGTCTGTCTGTCTGTCTGTCTGTCTGTCTGTCTGTCTGTCTGTCTGTCTGCCTGCCTGTCTGTCTGTCTGTCTGTCTGTCTGTCTGTCCGTCTGTCTGTCTGTCTGTCTGCCTGCCTGTCTGTCTGCCTATCCATCTGTCTGCCTATCTCACCTGTGTCAGGCCCATGAACTTGTTGATGTTCTCAGACAGGAAGATCATGTCTCCATCAGATGTTACCACGGTGACAAAACCTTCGAGTGACTTCAGATACATGCTGTCCATCTGTCTGTCCTCCTCCGTCTCACTGTTGCTGCAGCCTAGGGGAAACACACACACACACACACACACACACAGTTCTATAAATATTAAATGTATAAAACAAACGTGTAGTGTGTGTGTGTGAGTGTCTGTGTGTGTGTTTGTGCGTGCGTGCATACTAGTGTGTATGTGTGTAAAGTGTGTGTGTGTGTGTGTGGGGGGGTGTGTGTGGGGGGTGTGGGGGGTGTGGTGTGTGCGTGCGTACTCGTGTGTGTGCGTCTGTGTGTGTGAGTGCGTGTATACAAGTGTGTATGTATGTACAGTATGTGTGTGTGTGGGCGTGTATGTGTGATGCATATGTTGAAAAGCATATCAGGACATATATTTAATGCATATTGCACAATGTCTTACGGTTTTGCTGGGGAGTTTTTCTTACGGTTCATCTCATTAGTATGTACTTAAGACTGACGCCACTGTGTGTGTGTGTGTGTGTGTGTGTGTGTGTGTGTGTGGGGGGGCTTGTTTTTCCTTCTTGGGGTCCTGGCCCAGGCCCAAAACAAACCAGAACAACTTCATCCTGCATCTCAGAACACTCCCAAATCCCCTGACCTTCCCTTAGTCGCTTCCCTTCACACAGACACACACACAGACACACACACACACACACACAGAGTAGATGGCTGTTGTGGCATCAGTCCTAAGCACTCGCTAATGAGTCAAACCAGGAGAAATACTCCCTACTGAAGCTGCAAGTCATTGCGAAATATGTCTTAAATAAAGTCCATGTCCAAGACGTTAAAAACCTGAAGGAACAAACTCAACCCTAACAAGATT
>NW_028152265.1:15000-35000 GCF_951799395.1 Argentina silus | reverse complement strand
TGTATTAACGATCAACCATATTAACGGTCAACGTGCGGAATGTTTCCATGGGTATGTTGTGCATTTTAGTACGGGTTTTAAAATACTCTATAACCATGGGAATTCCAATCCGTTGTAGGCCTATATGTTTTTTACATCTCAATAATATAGACTGTTAGCACCCCCCTGAAAAAGAAAAAATAGCCCAGCATACAGCCCACTATAGCCCACTATAGCCCAGCTTAAAGCCCACTATAACCCAGCATACAGCCCTCTATAGCCCAGCATACAGCCCTCTATAGCCCAGCATACAGCCCACTATAGCCCAGTATACAGCCCACTATAGCCCACTATAGCCCACTATAGCGCAGTATACAGCCCACTATAGCCCACTATAGCGCAGTATCCAGCCCACTTTAGCCCACTATAGCCCACTACAGCCCACTATAGCCCCAGGGCAAACCCACTAACTACACATGTTAGGCCTTGTGACGTGTGTTAGCAGAGTGTAAAGTAGCACTAACATCAGGTGATGTACAGAATGTCAGGCATGCATTCTCTGTCAACGGGCCTTGAACCCAGCAACCTCCCCACTCTCTCTCTCTCTCTATGGCTAGGGGTTGTACAGAGTCAAGGGAACGGCCTGCCCAATTCATCTTTCATTTTGTATATTATTTGAAACTTTCACTTTCTATATCACTGCCCATAGAGGTGATTTCAGGTCACGAAATGACCAGACCTTACGCCCTTTCCCGAAACACACACACACACACACACACACACCTTTCCTTGCTTACAGTCTGTCTTCCTGTCATTTTGGCGTCTTGCTAAACACAAACAGCGAACAATAACGGCAAAGGCTAATCTGTGATCCTGTGGAACATACTGTTCTAGAACACACACACGCACATGCATACGCGCACGCACACACACAGACACACACACAGCCAAACAAACAGTGCCAGCACAGCTCCCCGCTGCTGTCAATCATAGGAAGGCAGATGCAGGAGATGGCTGATGCTTCTGATATGCTCGCTGAAAGGCATGATGCAATCACACACACAAGGGTACGCACATGCATGCACACGTACACGCACAATCATACACACACACACACACACACACACACACACACACACACACACACAGCCATCCTCCTCTCCTAACTTGATGCACAGTGCCACATACAGTCATTATGTCTTATATTCATCTCTTCTTGACACTTGAAAATGTTAATTATTGATGTAATAATGGTTATTAATAATGTTTGACAAAATAATAGGGACATTGTAAGGACACCACTACCATGTGACAATGTTTTTGAGAACAAGTTACACTGAAAAGAGCACAAGGTCCAAGTACCAGACATACTGTACCTGTAACACCACTATGAAGGCCTTGTGAAGGGTGTATGAAGGCCTTGTGAAGGGTGTATGAAGGCCTTGTGAAGGGTGTACAGTATGAAGGCCTAGTGAAGGGTGTGTGAAGGCCTTGTGAAGGGTGTATGAAGGCCTTGTGAAGGGTGTATGGAGGCCTTGTAAAGGGTGTATGAAGGCCTTGTGAAGGGTGTATGAACACCTTGTGAAGGGTTTATGAAGGCCTTGTGAAGGGTGTATGAAGGCCTTGTGAAGGGTGCATAAGGCTTCATTAGGATGTGTAAAAAGCATGAGCCACGCCTGTGAGCCTGGCAGAGAGGGGGATTCTACCACAGGTGGCATGGCAGGCTGGAGTCACCCAGCACTGCTCAGCCCTAGCATACAAAACAGCCAACACTTGGCACTGTTATGATTTAAGAGAAAGAGAGGGAGAGAGGGAAAGGAGAGAGAGAGAGATAAGTGGAGAAGGGAGAGATAGGGAGGGATGAGATGGAAAGGGAGGGGAGAAAGAAGAAGAAAGGGAGGGAGGGAAAAGGAGAGAGCGAGAGAGAGAGAGAGAGAGAGACAGTGAGGGAGAGAGGGAGTGGGGGGGAGAGAGAGAGAGGGAGAAGAAGGAAGGTGAGGGAGCGAAGGAGAGAAACAGGAGGGAGGGAGGGAAAGGGAGAGATGAAAAGAGAGGTAGAGAAGGAGAGAGGGAGGTCAGAAGGAGGGAGGGAGGGAGAGGTCTAGGTTCCATGTCTTTCATCTCTCTCCACCGTGTCATGGTGATAAGCGATGAAGCGGGTGTGATGTGAGGTGTAATCTCCACATTAGGATAAAAGGGTTGAGGAAGATCGACTATCTCCTACTCTGCATCTCTGAGTCTGTCAATGCTGTGGCTTCAACGGGTCAAACCCCCCCTACAGCAGGGTAGCAGGGTAGAGGCTGGTGGAGGTAGAAATCGGAGGACGGGCTCATTGGTAACGTGTTTGCATGACACATCCATGCATGACGTGTATGTGTGTGTCTGTCTGTGTGTGTGCGTGTGCGTGTGCGTGTGCGTGTGTGTGTGTGTGTGTGTGTGTGTGTGTGTGTGTGTGTTGGACAGGGGCCAGGTGACATGAGGAGGAAGGGCATTGTGGTAAGGCCTCTCTAACTGGAGGAGGAAGAGGAAGCTGAGGGCTGTCTAGCAGGAAGTACCAGGAGACAGAATTCTGAAGGGTGGGGGGGGGGGGGGGGGGGGGGGCGAAGGGGGGAGAGAGGGAGAGAGAAAGAGAGAGAGAGACAAATAGACAGAGAGAAGGAGAGATGGAGACCAAGAGAGAAAAGAAACTGAGAAGTTGAGAAGGAGAGAGCGAGAGAGAGAGAGAGAGAGAGAGAGGAGAAGCGAGAGAGAGAGAGGAGAAGTGAGAGAGATCGAGCGGCCGACAGACCGAGAAAGAAGGAGAGAGAAAGAGAGAGAGAGAGAGAGAGAGAGAAGGAGGAGAGAGGTTCCCAGACCATTCTCTCCCTCCTGTTGTTGCCCCTGCAGGGTTGAGGCTGGGAGTTCAGAAGTCTTCGTTCACAAGCCCTCGAGAGAACTTGTCACAATAAACTGCATACTTGGTTTTAGAGAAGTCCTACAGCTGGGAACGACTGGGTCGAGTGTTTCCCCTCTCACTGTCTCTTTAACAAACCCTCACATCAAACTCCGAACCTCACACGAGCACACAGCTCTCTCTCACACACAAAGGCACTTTCTGTGCCACTAAGCGGCCATTCCAGACGCCAGCCAATGGCTGTGAAAGGGAAAACAAGACTGAGAACCCACTGGTTGAAGTGGCTCATTATCTGGAGAGAGTATAAGCCCTGAACTTTGCCTGGCCTGATTTTCTGTGTGTGTGTGTGTGTGTGTGTGTGTGTGTGTGTGTGTTACCAGGGTATAAGGTATTACCGCGAAAAGTTAAAAAAAATAACGTGGCAGGGGGATGGCGGGGGCCGTCTTTGCTCTACATTAAAAAACGGAATTATTTATGTGGTGACTGCTATACCGTATGACTTTTAGCCTAAACAATCATTTAAACTTTACATCCCGATCGCAGCTTGACAAACTAAACTAAACAGTTGGGTAGCAAAATATGACCGCTTAATAACAAGCATCACACGCTGCATTCGTAATAATATAACGTGTCTCATGTCCTATGGCATATAGCCTACAGGCTATAATTTATCTATAAAATATTGATTTAGTTAACGTTATGTGACTATGCTCTGGGAGTCCCTATTCCGCTTGCTTCGTTTTGAGCTCCTTCATAGGGAGACAGTTGTGAGAGAAAGCGGCGGTAATGGCAAAGCAGACTCCGAGGGCCCGCTCTGTCGGTTGCCTCTTGTCTGTAGGCATTTTGACTGTACTTTCCAGTCAGGTGTGATAAAGTGGACGGTTAACGACATGTATGGCGTCATGTTAACTGACGACCACATATCCATTGTCAGCGAATAGCTGAACCCGACAGCAGCATATATCCCATCCGTGCAGCTGTTAATGAGTGTTTCAGGTTGAGGTGCCAGTGTAGATTAGTTAATATGAGTGTTCCCATCCCTGGCCGTCATCTTTTTCATGCAAATCTTGCATATAATCTGCAGGCTTTGCTTTATCGTCAGGTCGGAACCTGAAATGCTGCCATAGAGCAGCTCCATTTCCAAGTCATTAGCGCTAATCATCTGGCGTTTTTTTTTTCTCCTTCTCAAATCTTAGGTGGAAGAGGTTTACTGAAGGTGAAATATAGGCTGTGTTCCAAAATGCATTCTTGCACTCCATCTAGAGCGTTTCCCAAGTACGATATACGCTCTAGAGAGAGTGCAAGAACGCACTTTGGAACACAGCCATTGTAATTCTTTCTCTGACCACGCTGGCAGCGGCGCTGTTACACATTGCAGATTGATAGATTATGGGGCAGACATTTTATGACGATATTGAAAAGCATACCGTGGGCATTTTCAAATCCCGCGGGATACCGTATTACCGTTAATAGCGCCCAACCCTAGTTGGGATAATGTTGTGATAATGTTTGGACAGAAGTAGAGGAGAGACGGTGAGAGGAGAGGGTAGGAGGGTGTTGGGGTAATGTTGGGATAATGTTGTGGTAATGTTTGTACAGAGCCAGGGCAGGGAGAGGAGAGGGTAGGAGGGTGTGGGGGTAATGTTTAGACAGCACCAGACCAGGGTTGGCACACAGAATGAGCAGTGGGCATGATGCCAGCTCTGGCTCCACAGGGCAGCCTCGCTGGTCTGAATCACTGAGTTGACGGGGCTGTGGCCAGAGCAGGTCCTTTCTCTCCCTCACCCCTCTCTCCCCTCTCCCTCTCTCCCCCTTCCCTCTCCCTCCTCTCCCCTCTCCCTGTCTCCCCCTTTCCCTCTCCCTCTCTTCCCTCTCTCCCCTCTTCTCTCTTCCTCTCTTCCCCTCTTCCCTCTCCCCCTCTTCCCTCTTCCTCTCTCCCTCGTTCTCTGAGAGGACCCAGACGGCTGCAGCAGGAAACAGGCGAGGGAGACACAACAGTAGAACCCCACTACACCAGGTGACGTAACCACCCACAACAGTGGAACCCCATTATACCAGGTGACGTAACCACCCACAACACAACAACAAACCGGTGCACAGTGTCTGGGCCAGATCGCCAGAACGCGTGACCATATCGTGTCGTAGGTTTGTTTTAATGAGGTGAAGCTCATTTCTGTGCAAACAGACAATAAAGGCGTACAATGTCACTAGTCACCCCCCCCCCCCCCCCCCATTGATAGAAGTACGGACTTGATACGCGCGCGCACACGCGCACACACTCGCGCAGACACACACTCACACACACACACACCCCCAGAGGGCTCTCTCTCTCTCAACTGCACCCTGGTGTGCCTCAGGCAGTGCACTCGCTGGCCTGCTCGTCTAAGATGGCCGCCACCGTGTCTCATTGTGTGAACTGAAACTGTTATTCTAATGGGAACTGTTCCTCTACCCAGAGGAAACATCCCCCCCCACCCCCACCCCCACCCCCACCCCCCACCCCCCTCCCTCACAGCCCCAGTCCACCATTTCCTGATCAAAAAGATTCACTGTCTCCATTCTGTTGTTAATACCTGCCTTGTTTACGTTCTGCATGTTTGGAACTGATCTGATAGTGTGTTGGGGATGTCGGTGGGGGTGGGGGGGGGGGGGGGGGGGCAGGGGGCTCGTTAAGGGAGCACAGTCACGAGGACCAGGCAGACAAGGAGACGCTGGAGCTAAGACCCTCTCACACGTCTCTCCTAAGGGGGCCAATAGTATCTCTAACACATACAACACACACACACACACACACACACACACACACACACAAACCCTGTTCAGAAAACACACCTCATATCTTAAAGTTGATCAAATCAGCTCTCTGCTCTGGGGTACGGTATAGGGCATAGTATAGGCAGAGACAGATGCATTTGGGGGGATGTTGTGTAATACTTGTGGTGTCTTGTGGGGTAAAGCAGGGCACAATAACATGAACTAATACAGAGGATTAGTGCCAGTCAATAAGTTAATAAGTGAGACCAACACATGACCTTCCTACCAGAGGCCAGCAATTACCTCTAGTAACCCGCAGTAGTTACTATCTGAAGTGAACTGTAGAGGACTAGGTATATCCCCAACACACACACACACACACACACACACACACACACACACACACACACACACACACACACACTCGCTATTTACTGTTATCTCAACAGGAACATATACTAACCACAGAGGATATAAGGGCTATAGACTGCCCTGCATAAGTAATGGGACAGTGAAGCATTTTGTCTTCTTTGGGTTCTACACTCCAAGTGTTTGGATTTGAAATCAAACAATTACAGAGGTTAGAGATTCTCATCTTTTATTTGACGGTATTTGTATACATATTGGTTTCAACATTCAGAAATTACAACACTTTTTACGCATAGTCCCTCATTTATCAAACGCCCAAATATCTTATCTGGTGATGCTCTGCCAGGCCTGTACTGCAGCTATCTTCAGTTGTTGTTTGTTTTGAGGTATTTTTTGACTTAAAATCTTATCATCAGGAAATTAAATGCATGTTCAATTGGATTTTAATCTGAAGACTGACTTGGCCAGTCAAAATCTTTCCACTTTTTGGCCCTGAAAAACTCCCTACTATAGTTGCTATGTTAGTATGTGTTGGGTCTTTGTCTTACTGTATGATGAAGCGTCATCCAATGAATTTGGAGGCATTTGCTTGTACTCAAGCAGACAAGATGTTTATGAACACTTCAGAATCATTCTGCTGCTGCCATCAGCAGTTACATCATCAATTAAGACGTCAGCAAGTTCTAGTGACAGCTCTACATGCCCAAACCTAACACCCCCTGCACCATGTTTCACAGATGAGATAGTATGCTGTAAATCTTGGGCAGATAATTTTTTCTCCAAACATTTCTCTTGCAATCACTCTGGTACACTGGATATTATTAATCTTAGCTGTCCACAAGACAATACCTTTTTCCAGACCTTCTTTTTTTAGCAAACCTTCTTTTCCCAGACCTACTTTTTTAGCAAACTCTAATCTGACCATCCTTTTTGAGGATAACTAGTGGTTTGCACCTTGCAGTGACGCCTCTGTAGTTTGGCTGGTGACGTATTCTGTGGATGGTAGTCTCTGACACATTCACGCCTACCTCCTGGAGAGTGTTTCTGATCTGTGGGTCAGTTGTTTTGGGGGTTTTCTTAATTATGTTGAGCATTCTTCAGTCATCCACTGTGGAAGTCTGCCTTGCCCTACCAGCCTATTAGCGATTGCTGAGCTCACCAGTGCTTTTTTTTGCTTTTAATGATAAACTGTTGATTTTGGCAAACCTAAGGTTTTGGCTATGTTTCAGATTTGACTTTCATTGACACCTCTTTGGTCCTCATGTTGACAGACACCAAAAGCAAACTCCAAAGGCAAATGCAAAGCCTAGAATCAATACTAGACATTGACAGCTCTCTTATGCCTGCAAAAATGATGTGACAGAACACACCTGACTTACCAGAAACACCTGTCAAGCCAATTGTCCCTCTACTTTTGCGTACCCTAAAATAGGGGGACTATGCATAAACAGTATTGTAATTTCTGAATGGTGAAACCAATATATACACAAATACCATCAAATAAAAGCTTCTTTAACCTCATAGTAATTTAAATTCTAAACGTTTGTTTACACACACACGCTCTGAGGCTCGCTATTTACTGTCAACTCAACAGGAACATACAGTCACCACTAAGGACATGAGGGATATATCTAAGACTGAATTATCTTACCTGATTACCTTACCCTTTTTTCCTGTTACCAGTATCACAATTGCATTGATACAAATTGTTATGAATATTAAGAATGATATAAGAAATGCATTTATTGACCCACACCTGCACTCAAACGTGAAGAGCTTGGCATGGTATATAATCATTACAAACAGGGGTGTAGAGCGACATGAGGCAATGTGTGTGGTGCTCTCTTGGTGTGTTTGTCTCTGCTCTGGAGAAAAAGGTGAAAGGTCAACACTCTTAGTTATCTTCTATCTTGGGCCAACATGAGTTCTGTATATATAAACGGCCTAAGTGAAAATTGTCACGTTTTACAGGAGAGCCAAAACAAAGCATTGATTCTGAGACGATTGTATTGTGATGAGTAGGTGATGAGATTGTTTATTCACTCTATTTCAATGCAGTTAAGGGTGTCATCACCTACTCATCACAATACAATCGTCTCAGAATCAATGCTTTGTTTTGGCTCTCCTGTAAAACGTGACAATTTTCACTTAGGCCGTTTGAGCGCCAAGCCCTCCTTAAATACCTGTGGTGATTTCACTGTAACTCTAACCTGTAGATTAAGTACAGCGACTGACCAGTAACTGACCGTTAATTGATCGCTAACTGAGCGATAATCTGTCTGTCTCTCTCCTCACCTGTTCACCCGTCCTTGAGGTGTATTCTCTGTTTTAAATGGTTGAGTTTCAGGAGCAACCATTTCATTCTAGAAGGTTCCGTCTGTGTAAAATTATCTTTGCATTGGCCTAGTATATTTTCTATAAACCTTTTTGAGTGCATGTACCCCTGTACCAACTAAGGGACTCTCATCAATAGAACATTTGTTCTGTTTGATTCAAAACATGCATGGGGAAAATTTGATTTGATATCACAATTCAAACATTGCAGTCTATAAATGATCGTTTCTGTGGATTTCCCACTGTAGAGACAAATCCAAAAAGACCAAAATGGCACAAATTAAAAGATTATGTACTCAATCAATATAGCAATAAATGACAGAGTGTCCTTACTATTTCTATTTTCTCACTTCTCTCAGATTAAAGTTTTCCTGAATGCATTATGTCTTATCTTATATATGTCATTAGTATGATCCCAAACATGTTTCTAAGCTCTTATGAATAATACTCAATAATCAATTAAACGTCAGCATAAACAGAAATGAAATGAAAAATCGTTATGATAATGTCCAGACCAATTGTGAGAAATATGTCCCCAACTGATCACGAGTATAACTGACCAGTACTCTAAAAGAAGCAGGTCTAAGCGTATAACAAATTGGGTTAGTTGCACAGTATGAGTAATGTCACAAATCCGCCACAATTGATAAACGAATTATGACTACTTTATTACGCTACACGCTTGATCATCGGCAACAAGTCAAAGTCTCAGTGCTCTTCACCTAACCGGAGCGGAGCTCGCGATTGGCCCGTTATCGCAACAGGTTTCACGGAGCAATGACTTTTTTTCAGCAATATGTTCAGTAAAAACAACAAGGGCAATCACCTAGTCATTCATAGTATGTTTATATTAGTCTTGAAACGTGCATTAGCCTGTTTAACATACAGTGTTAATGTCTATTTATTTATCAAACAGCCTTCGGGCAAAGAGATTTGAAATCCTGACAATACCTTTTCTTGTCTTTATCGGCCGTCATGTTCTCTTATGCAAAGTTCACAGTCACAAATGTCGTAATTCCCCGAAAGTCCAAGTCCACGTTTGCAACAAGTTCAAAAAAAAAAACGCATTCAAAACACTCGAAAGTCAATTGCGGATCTGGATGAATAAAAAAACACGAAATGTCATTTATTCTTGTCCTTTCCTTGCGCACAGTCCATTTCAAGAGCAGGTTTGCCCTTCGCAGATAGTTGGGCTCGGGCACAGGCTACACAGTCTCAGAGCACTGCTGAGGATCGTATAGCCTTTCACCTATTATTCACCAAAGGTAAATCCAGACGTTTAACAAATGCGATTTGGATCTAGTCGGTCGGTCCGCTGTCAAAGTTACCTTGCATGCGTCGCTGATCTGAAACTTCCAGCCCCTGTTCGCAGTACACTCTCTCCTGCGCTCAGCTGGCCAGCTGACAGTCGCTCAATCAATCACAGCCCTCTGATTGGTGCGAACGCCGCGAAGAACCTCCCTCAACAACCCCCCTTTCCCCCTGGAGGATCGAGCAGTTTCACGGCGGACCGTCACTCCCGGGCCGGTGGGCTCGTACACCTGTAGGTCGGCCAGCCTGTCATGTACGTTGCGTATATGTTTGCAGATGAACTCGACGTCCTTAGCTGCATTGCACAGATTACTATGTCAAACAGCCTAACCGTTTACCTCTATGTGTGTGCTTATCGCTGCAACACTAAAACACATACACGTGTTCATAGTTCACATAAGAGCCCTTTCTAAGAGAGGTTATCTTAGGTTGTTATTTTTTGCAACGTTTAAGTGATTAGATATGACTGCTAATAGGACTTTTCTGAAGCCATAACTGTCCTGTCATACATATTTCTTAGATAACTGTTCTTTGTCCTCTCCCATGTCCTCTTTCATGTGTACATGTTGGGCAAGACCTTCCACAGCTGTATTCCACCATAGGAGACTACAATGTCCACAATGGGCTCTCACCAGGGAGGCTGGTGGAGGTAGAAATCCGAGGACGGGCTCATAGCTCATGCACGTGTGTTTGATACCGTTCCTCATTCCATTCCATGCATTGCTATGAGCCCATCCTCAGATTTCTACCTCCACCAGCCTCCCCTCAGGGCTATTCAACCCTTGTGTAGCGGAGGTGATTTGTGATGAGGTAGTGTGTCGCCCTCAGACCTGGAGGATGTCCGGTCCTCTTGGCCGAATGGTACGCACTTGTGTCATTCACTTTGGAGACAAGGTTCAAACCCATCTTGGTCCAAAGCACTGCTGCTTTCACCTTTCAATCCAATCCATTACAGATACAGTAGCAGCGTCGGTCTCAAAACCAGACGACCGTTGTACAACTCATAAACACTATAAAAACAGCAGCACGGAAGCTGCTATAACCATTTACATTTACATGTATGGCATTTAGCAAACGCCTTTATCTAAAGCGACTTACAACAAATACATTTCTCTAAGTAAGTGAATCATCTATCCATCAGTCATCATAAGATAAAGTAATCTATGTTAGGACCAGGGGCTATTGGCAGTCACAATGCTAGAAGAAAAGATTTTTTTTTTTTTTTACATTTATTTACAGGAGAGAAACTTGCACAGGGAGGTAGTGGGGATGAAGAGGTCTTTAGGAGGGACAATTAAGATGTAGCCTGAAGAGATGTGTCTTCAATCTACGTGGAAGATAGGTAGTGACTCTGCAGTCATGACAGCAGTGGGAAGCTCGTTCCACCAGCGGGGCGCCTCCCTCAATCCCTCCTGATTTATTCAATCAACCAATCAATCAATCAATCAATCAATTGAATCCCAGGCCCAGATCCCCATGACCCAGAGTCTTCTCAGCTCTGTCACGGTGACCCATATGATGGCTCTACTGTATACAAGCAGCGTCTCCCCTCTCAAACATCCTTCATTCTGTTCATCGTCTCTCAGAGCATTTCACAGAGTCTCTGAGGGCTGAAACCAAAGAGGAAAGGCAATGTGAGTCTGTTTTATTCAAGATGGGGAGGTTTTTGAATGTGTCAAACAAAGAAACACACGCAAGCACGCACACATGCACGCCACACGCACACACATGCACACGCACACACACACACACACACACACACACACACACACACACACAAAGGAGTCCATGTACAAGGACAGACTTCAACCCACACTTTGGTTCTGTTTATCTGGGCACTATAAAACAAACAGAGAATCTGAAATTATTTGGACATGACATTTTAAACATGCTGATTTAGGGTCCATTGACTTGCATTGGGTTTTGGTTCAAATGCTAACAATTAGCTATTAGTTACGGTTCCCAGATAAACAGAACCAAAGTGTTGATCGAAGTTTGTCGTTAGGGTTCATAGACTCTTTTCACAGTAATGAACCAGATATGTGATTTTGTAATTTGAGTGAACGATCCCTTTAATGTGGCCCGGGAGAGTAACAACCCCTATAAGCATTGTGAGGTTGTTTTGAGTGCACTTTGACTGACTTCTACAGTATCAGCATGTGATCCCTGTTGGAATGTACAGTATGACAGAGAGAGATACTCTGATAGATATACTGTTCAACTACTATAAATACCATGAGGGGAGGCTGGTGGAGGTAGAAATCGGAGGAGGGCTCATTGTAATGCATGGAATGGAATGAGGAATGGTATCAAACACGTGTGAGTGATACCATTCCTTATTCCATTCCATGCATTACAAAGAGTCTGTCCTCCGATTTCTACCTCCACCAGCCTCCACTGATACCATCAATCATTCACTGATGTTACTAGAGATGTGAAACATCTTGTCCCCTGAGGGTGAAAAATTATTTTTGGGAAAAAACAGGCTTTGTTTAGTCATTTCACCAACTTCATTATCCATAACAAAATTTAAAAAACAGACCCTCTCCCTAAGTTCCAGAAGAAACTTTGTGGGCTTGAAAAGTCATATTTCAGTAGTAGAAAAAGTTGAAACATAGTTTGCACGATAGATGAGTTTCATAGCAGTTGCAGTAAAAATGGAGCTCTCAGAATGTTGGCCTAAATCAACATCCCACCATGTTAAAAGATAGACGTTTTTCAGTTACAAAAGCTGAATAGTTTAAAAAGTATAATGAGTTTGAAAAATATTAATTTAAGTAAGTCATGTTGTGTTGTCGTCCCGGTAAAAGCACTGAGGTCTCCTCTTGGTTATGACCACATCATGATAAAAATTTCATAACACAGGGCTTCTCATGTATTATTATTGATTTTGTACAACGGGTTACCAGAATTAAAAAGCAGGATTCATTCACAACCAATCAATTTTTCAACAAAACGTGATGCTGCATTTACTAAAACTGGTTGTGAAGTCCAATTGAGGGCGTTCGTTAGTTCTATTCATATTGACCGCCATGTCAAATCAAAACTACCCAAGCGCTGGTTGATAGTTCCAGAACTGGTTTGTAGGGACGCTGTCCATGGTGAAAACATCTAGGTAACGACGTAAACTATGGCATTTTATAAATGGACGTGGCGTGTGTATGTTGTCTAATATATCATGAGCAGGATAGGCTGGAACAATGGGAATTCAAAACCACCTGTTGTATAACAGTTGGTAATGCACACGACTCTGTCATGACGTAAACCCCTGTCCTCAGTATTGTCCTCAGTACATAAGTTTATTGCATCTTTACTCTGGAGAATAGTGGATAGTTGAAAAGCGTAATCTTTCATTCCAAATCCGCATGATGTTCCTCAGACATTTGGTATGGAATGTTGATATTCTTTTGATGTCATTCGCCAGCATTCTGAGCCATAGGGCAACATCAAAATGAATATGACACAGCTCTGGTATAACTTCAACTTGGTATTCCTTGAATAGATGTATGGTTTCCAAATGGATCAGTCTTAAAAAGGCGTCTGGTTTAGCCAGGCGCCTGTTAATGTCTACCATCCCCACCGTCACTGCATACGCTAGGTGAATGTATCCTTGGCTTCAAGTGTCTCCTGTTCAAGTTGCATTGAAGCAGATTGGGTTGTTTAGGGTTATCATTTTGGTTTTAAACGGGCCTAAATATTAAAGCCTGACCCTGGCCGGTTCAGATGAGGCCCGAGTCCAGCCCATCAAAGACATCCAGAAGTCAGCCAGAGCCCGAAAAAGCCCGAATCCTAGAAAACGGACTTGCCTTTATCCATTGCGCAAAACAGCTAAATCACAGCGTTGCGGGGTAAGGGGAGCAGAAAGCCACTGACAGAGAAGGGTGGAGAGAGTGACTGCTTGAAAACACACCATATTATCAATAACTATATTTAGTGCACGTGCCTTTATATAATACCTTCTTTATTTCCAGAAATGAGCGTTGTTGCCAATAGCGCTGCATAAGGGGCTTCACGCAGCGGAGTTTGTTTCAAATGATCTGATGCTCTTCTTCAGGTGCAGGAAGAGAGCGTGACAGAGCAGAGGTACAAGAGCGAGTTGGGAAAGTTTATTCGTTTTTTTTGTTGTTGCAGTTTTTGAATAAACATCAATTCGGTAGCTATTAGGACTGACCGACAGCGAGAGAAGGTAAAAAGTGCTCAAACATTCAAATATGAATTATTAGCATTATTTCTGCAGATAATCTATTTATTATTATTATTTAGTGTACAGTGGTCTACGATGTATGTAGGTATTTCTCAAGGTCATTTTCACAAATCTTGAATGATACAGCAATCAATGCGTGCCTTTGTTCAGGTCCAGTTTAACTTTTATCAGCACAGCAGGTAGCAGTGTGTAAGGAGAGGGGCGTGGTCAAGGTGCGCCCTCAATGAGTCAAGGACATCACTTCTGCGGATCAAGGATGCAACATTATGTGAGTAATCAGCTACTCCTCTTTGGATTGTAAAAAACCATCTGTTTGAATTTTTAAAATGTGTTTATTGATTTTAAATGTTCTCACAGCTCATGGACGACTGAAATAAGAATGGATGACAATTTAAAACCTAAAAAACTGCGAAGACCTAAGCTCAAAGTAAGCCTACAAACGTAACGTGGAAAAAATAAATTCCTCCAATGTTTCTTGGGGTAGCCTAGCCCATATCTCTGTTGGTTTGATGTGGCGCAAATAAAGCTTTGTATACAATATGCATTTATACAAATGTTAGGGATCAAACTGTAATAATTATTGTGTATACTATTGGGTATGCTCAAAATCGCGATTATATCCGAATTACCTTGATTAATGATTGTTTTATTCTACATCAGGCTAGAACCCTGCATACTCCCCAGGAGCCAGAACTTGCCTGTCCTCTAAACACTGGACAGTGCCTTCCTGCTCTGGTGGCCAATGACAGATCTCTAGATCTCACGGAGGATAACTCCTTGAAGGTAGAGCAAACAGATTGGTTAGCTTCAAAATTAGACATACAATATAGGTATTTATGTTTCCTTCCTCTGGGAGCAAATCCATTCTGATGGGTGCAGAAACATGCTCTTTGTAATTTGAGTGAACGCCAGGTTCTTCAAAACGCCAGGTTTTTATCACATTCCTTGGAGTAGGCTACTATTAGCTGAAGGAGTGTTTCCATTTTAGATTCAGTGTCTAGATAGCTGTCGTAGATACATCTGTTTCTATGGTGATATCATTTTCACTCATTGTTGTTGTCTTAGGGCCTGGTGCCGAAGCCTCCAAGTGGCCCCAAACTCAGCCGCAAAGCCAAGGCAACCAAGGCAGCTAGAGCAGCTAGAGAGACCAAGGCTGCTGAGGATGCAATTAAAGCCGGACGAGGGCAAAGGACCGCTGGAGTCGGCTCAAAGCTGGACGAGCGGGAATGTCCAGGGCCAGGAAGACTAGTAAGTAACCCCCACCCCCATCTTCTCCCTTCTAGAATAGCTTTATTTAAATGTTCAGTTGTAATCCATTGTGTCGTCACCCAAGGAGCCCCCCTATTGTTATCCTTGATTTGTAGGGAAACCCCATTATTGTGTTTCCCAGTAATGAAGCTCTGTGATTTGAACCATACTATCCCGTTGTTTATGTATTCAATACAAGTTACTCTTCATCCCAGGTCACTGGTGCAATGGCTGTATCCCATCCATCTTCCAAAACCAGTTATCGTGAGTATTGACCAAGATACCAAGTGTTATGTTCACTGATAGCATTCTGAAAAATGTAATTTCCTTGAAGGATCCACCAATCACAACGTGACTCTCTTCTTCCTGTAGGAGTTCTTCCACCAATCAGTGTCAATCAGAGTTCTTCTCCCACCCCAGTGTCAGTTACCTCTGAGGAGACTACAGGTGGGTGTCGGTGACGTAGTCAGTCATTACCTCTTATCGGATATTCCTGATATGATGTTATGTTGATAGGAGGCCATGCTGTATCATTGTTGCTGTGGTTACAGTGTGATATCTGATTATGTTCTGTGCATATTCCACTCCATCCACTCCATCTCCAGTTAACCCCTTTACCACAGAGGTGGGGAGTGATGTCGACTCGCTGTCTGCTGTCTCTGCAGGAAGTTCATCAATAGTGTGTTTCACCCCTCCTGAGCTTGGAAGGGGCAGCTCAGGGTCAGAACATTCCACCCTGTGGTCAGGTAAGGCCCAGGTTCCACAGGGGGTTCTCCGGATGATTTCAGAGAAGTTTCACCCACTGCTGAGGCGGAGCTCCGAGCCCAGGTGCAGGCTCGTGGGTGGGCAGCCCCCTATTCACCCTTCTGACAATCCGACCGAGGAGGAGGATCGTCATGTAGCATCCATGGCTGTGGCACTGATTTTACTGAAAGTAGAGAGTGACAAGACAGAACCATTCTCCCCAGCAATTCAACAGGTGGATAACCTCTACTCCTCCGTCTTGGAGGACGTGATGGGGGGAATGATGGTGAGGGCGGAGGACGACCACCCAGGATCCTGTCTCTCCGAGCTAAGGATCTCCAGAATCTCCTCTGAAAAGTTCAGGGACGCATGTGAGGATGCGAAGGAGAAGATCCAGAGCTTGTTGGATAGTGACAGTGGTAGTGGGACCCAATCACCATCATCACGTGGGTCCAACACATTGGAGGTGGCAGCTATGCAACTATGTTGTGAGGCAGAGGAAGTGGTGTGGGAGGACCTGGCTCGTTCTGCCACGATGGTGACCTTTCCAAGGGAGAAGATGGCAGCCAGGAAGATGACAGGCTTCATCCTGGAGAGTATGGAGGAGGACACCGATGCTCCACTAAGCTCCACGGCGTCTCCTGGGGACAAGTTGGACAGTGGGAGCTCTGACAGTAGTGGATCTGACAGGTGGATGATGGACCACAATGGGTCGGCCTTTGGCGTGATGACCACTATGAAGTCACACTTCAACAGCCTGGATGAAAGGATGAGCCATCTGCCGCTTCAAAATGAGGAGGACTGTAGTTCAGCTAAATCTGGATCTACGGCAGCCTCAGAGGGGCGGTCCCACCTCTTTGTGTCGCCACTCCGGACCACCCTTGAAGAGGCAATCTCAGAGGCCATCATTGAGCATGCTCTCTTCCAGGCCAGCAGTGTCCTGTCCATGGATGATAGGCTAGAGCTGGTCAGGGGGGTCAGTGGCCTACTACCACACACAGACCAGACAGCAGGCGGCTCCCAGGACAAGACCAGTGACTCTGAAGAGTCCCTGGTAAAGAAAATAAATATTGCGTGCAACATAGTCCAAGTCATCCTGGGGAACTACAATACAGCCTGGGAAGTGATTGGAGAGGAGGATGTGGCCAAGATGTTCGACCCCAGTGGAGAGAGCTTCCCCCTGCTGGTGGACTGCCTCAGCCAGAGCCTGATGGGTAATGTGATCGTAGAGCTTAAGGGCATGAGAAGGATTCTGTCTCATAGCGCCCCACTCCCGTCCAACAGGAGCCAGACTGAGCTGGTTATGAGTGCTCTCAGCGAGGGCTCCCTTCCTGTCTTTGTCAAGCAGGGGAAGAGGCCAGTGGAGGTGAGCACTAGTAGCAGCGAGAGTGGTACCAGCACTGCCATGAGGCAACATCTTCACCTTAGTCCTCACAATATGTTTGACGCGATTGTAAGGATGGATGCAATTCGTGAATGTTCAGGCGAAGAGGATGAAGACGACTCCTTTTGGTCTGACGTTTGTTTTACGCCCCTTGGAAAGATCTTGGCCTCCCAAAGGCTACGCAACAGGATTTTCCGGGGGCGAGTACATTTCTTTTCAAAGGAGCTGATCTGCAGGGTTTATCAGCTGCTCCTGGACACCAGAATGGGCAGGGTGTCCACGGCCAGACGGTGCAAGTCTGAGCCCATTCTAAAAAAGATGGCTGCCAATTGCACACTGCCCACAGAGGTCTTCACTGACCTGCTGTATACTTTTATACAGCGGGCAATCAAGAACCTAACTGAGAACTTTCTGGGCATGCCCAACACCCCGCCAGATGAGGAGGCCAGGCTCAATGACAATTTCAATTGGATGTGGAGGCAGGATTGGGCTTCCACATCATCAAGTGATGAGACTTGGAACAGTGACTCCACCTGTTCTCGTGGGGTGACTCCAGGCCCAATGTGGGGCGCTCTTGGCACGCAGTCCTTGTCCTCCATCAACCAGGACCAGAGGTCTGCACTAGGGGCCATCTGTGAGGTTCTGACCACCAAGGTGGGAGATATCCTCCACGAGAACTGCAACAACGATGACACGGCCAGAGCTATTGTCAACAAAGACACCGGTCTATTCATAAGCTCTTCTACATATTACAAAGTAGAATGACTAAAACTTTATATTTACACCCTCAGATCTGAATCACGAACCACATTTCATATCATGTTTGCTACTATAGAGTGTGAATTGGAATTGAAGGTGACCTCTACCTGTGCAACAACATTGTCATTACTTTAATTGTATTAACATGCTGTGGTACATTACTCATTGCTTTGTAATTGCATCGTAATAGAGGTGTGGGTTCTGCTATTATATAGGTACGATAAGGAATAACTCACTGCTGAATCAGGTCTCAATGTCTCCAAATATGGTCCTTAAATTCTCATAAATTCCCATTGTAGGCCAAATGAACAACAGAAGAGTCCTTATTCCAAGTGTTACTTATGTTTAAGTCATGCAATTATTTGTTTAATCTGTATTTCAAAGGACATCAGATCCAAATGCCCTAAATTCATCAACAGAATTCCCATTGTATACCAAATGTGGATCATTTCAACTTTGTTTTGTTAGGAGTGGATTCTGGGGCCAAGGAGGCTGTTCGCTTCTCATCTCAGGTCACTGGTGAGGCAGAGCTAGCAGGGAGTTCTGTCTCTCTACTTGACCAACTCCCAACCCAGCAGGAGGGGATCTCCAGCTCCTCATCCCCTGTAACTTCCTCCTCATCCCCAGAACCTTCCTCCTCATCCCAGACTGCCTCCTCCTCATCTCCAGAACCTTCCTCTTCAGCCCAGGCATCATGGGGGGCTTCTGCTGAGCCCCTGGAGATCATACCCTGCCGGATGAGGAAACAGATGGCAACAAGACTCTGGAAGCAGAAGCCACACATCAGGAAGACACCCTGTCTGTGAGCAGCTCTGCTACCATGACTGGTGTCGTCTGCGAGTGCCAAGATGGTGAGGAGGAGGACAGCGATCTGACCATCTCTAAGGCATACCTCCAGGCCGTCCATGCGCACAGTGTCACCGTGGAGTCTGTTGATGCTCAATGTCCTCTGCCCTCACTGGCCTCTGCCACCACCGAGAGTGACGAGAGGTGCAGCGTGACTGTTGACTCCGCTAGCAGATGCTCACGCTCCTCCGCGTCAGACAAGAAGAGCAACAAGACTCGTAACTACTCTTCTGGCTTGGAGCGGCCCTGTGGATCTGACTCGATGGACTTCACTATGGAGGAGTGTTCCACCAGCCCCACAGATCCATCCCTCTCCAGACTCTCCCAGAGGAGTCTCACCTCCAGCCTGGAGGGTGAACGTCTCCCATGCAACATGGAACCCAGTGCCTCCTCACAGGTAAGAAGAAGAATTGACAGGTAATAAGGATTATAGAATGTGACATATTTATATTTATATATAAATATATATTTGTAAATATAACATCAATATTGTTCAGAAGACAGTTATTGAATAGAAACCTTATGTATCTATGGCCTCATCGTGGCACAATGTTAGATTGTGATGCACTGCCTCCTATCTGCCTCTCTCTGACTTGATTCACCCAAAGAAGAAAGTGAAGGACAAGGCTGTGAAAGAAGAACAGAGCAGTGAAGAAGAGAAGAAAAAGAAGGAGGGAAACAAGAAAAACAAGGTAAAGGGCATTCATTCCCTATGATTTGTTCTTTTGAGTCTGTCATTGTACCTTAAACATGGAGAGAATAATGTTGAAAATGTAATGAAAGGAGAATAAAGGTGCATACAGTATGGAAACTGGATGTACAGTAGTCCACTGTAGGATTGGCCTACATTACTTTTCTTTTTTTGTTTTATTCACAGAAACCCTACAAGAAGATGGTGGTCCCCTCTGGCCCTAATGGTAAGAGGCCATTAACAGTATCTGTATAAAATGGCTTCTCTATTCAGCCTTCTTTTCCCACCACTTTCTCCATATTACAAACAATAGTAACATCATAGGATGGAGACACAGTTATATGATGTCATATCCTGTTCTCTGTATTCTCTTCAGACACAGTGGCTGCTGATAACGCCTGCAGGACCAAGGAGAAGCCCAAGAAAGTCCTCCTGGAGCGTGTCTCCTCAGCTTTCCTCCGTTTGTTCTGCTTTTCATGCAAGA
>NW_028152265.1:7500-10000 GCF_951799395.1 Argentina silus | reverse complement strand
TCTGCTCCAGCAGGACCCAGTCGATCTCCTTGAAGAAGGGATGAACCTTAATGGCCTCCTCCAGGCCCTGAGTCACCACACAACCCAGACGCTTGGCCGGACTCTTCGTCATGAACTAGAGGAGAGGAAGAGGAGAGGAGGAGAGAGAGAGAGAGAGAGAGAGAGAGAGAGGAGGATAAAGGAGAGGATAAAGGAGAGAGAGAGAAAGAGAGAAAGAGAGAGAGAGAGAGAGAGAAAGTGAGTGATAGGGAGAGAAAGAGAGAGAGACAGAGAGAGAGAGAGAGAGAGAGAGAGAGAATGATTGTTTTATTGGATATGAAACTCAGCCTAAACATCAATGAGCTGAATGAATAGTAATTACAAAGACAGTCATGGTCCACTGCGATCTGGTGGGACAGCGAGACAGAGAGTGATGTGTGTTTCTGGTATCTGCTCTGTGGTCACAGAACACTAGTCATCTAGTGAAGAGACCCTCATTAATATAACCCCGGTGTTCATAGTGCAGTCAATAGTCACATAACCCCAGTGGTCAAAGTGCGGTCAAGAGTCATGTGACCACAGGTACTTCAGCAGGATGATCTGAGGTGACCACTAGGACCGCTGGGACTGGGTCATGTGACTAGTGTGCCCAATGAGACGTCAGATCACCCTGATCACACTGAAACACAAATAGAGAGTTACACAATGTCCCGTACACACAGGCAAACAGGGAACAAACACACCATTACACGTACATTTACAAACACATGATGAGAAGGTACCCTATTGCACGCACACACACACACACACACACACACACACACACACACACACACACACACACACACACACACACACACACACGCAGGGTTGACATGTCTAAGGAGAGGAGGAGCCTCTTAATCTGTCCTCCTACGATTACACAAGGCCCTAAACACCCACCAGAGTACACACACACACACAAACACACGTACACACACGTACACACACGTACACACACGTACACACACACACAGAGCTGGCAGCCACACACACATACATACACACACACACACACACACACACACACACACACACACACACATAACAACACTTTTTAAAATTATAATCTTGATGATAGCTCCAGTCTCAGCCCTACACCCCAGCCCTACACCCCATCCTAACACCCCATCCTAACACCCCAGCCCTACACCCAGCCCTACACCCCAGCCTAACACCCCAGCCCTAAACCCCAGCCTAACACCCCAGCCCTACACCCCAGCCTAACACCCCAGCCCTATACCACAGCCCTGCACCCCAGCCCTATACCCCAGCCCCACAGCCCAGCCTAGCACCCCAGCCTTACACCCCATCCCTACACCCCATCCTAACACCTCAGCCTAACACCCCAGCCACAGCCTAACTCCCAAGCCCCAGTCTAACCCCCCAGCCACAGCCTAACTCCCCAGCTCCAGCCCTACACCCCAGCCCCAGTGTCAGCCCTACACCCAAGCCTACAGGGAGGGGTGAAAGCTCCAGGTAAGTGACTGAACTCTATGAAGATGGACAGAGAGAGAGAGAGAGAGAGAGAGAGAGAGAGAGAGAGAGAGATGGAGAGAGGGAGAGAGGGATGAGAGGAGGAGTGGAGACTGACCGCTTTGAGGATGGACACAGCCTCCTTGCTCAGCCAGACGGGGTAGAGAACATCGTCATGGAGGATCGACTCAAACAGGTCATCCTCGTTGTCAGCCTCGAAGGGGGGCTGGCCCGCCATCATCTCATACATCAGGACCCCCAGAGCCCACCAGTCCACCGACGGCCCGTACTCCAGCTCCTGTAGGATCTAAACACACACAGGGGACAGGAAACACTGTAACACCATCTACACACAGAGGACAAGAAAGATTGCTGCACCATCTCCTGTACACCCAGGGGGGCAGGAAACACTGTAACACCATCTCCTGTACACACAGGGGACAGGAAATATTGCTACAACATCTGTACACCCAGGGGGCAAGAAACACTGTAACACCATCTACACACAGGGGACAAGAAACATTGTTACACCATAACTAGTGGTTTGCACCTTGCAGCCTCTGTATTGTTTATATGGGGGTGTAGTATGTGTGTGTGTATGTGTGCCTGTGTATGTGTGTGTGTGTGTGTGTGTGTGTGTGTGTGTGTGTGTGTGTGTGTGTGTGTATGTGTAAGGGGTACCTCAGGAGCGATGTAGTCTGGCGTCCCACAGAAGGTAGTAGTTGTGACTCCGTTGAGGATGCCCTCCTTACACATGCCGAAGTCTGCCAGCTTACAGTGACCCTCCGCATCCAACAAGATGTTGTCTAGCTTCAGATCTCTGGAGAGAGAGAGACAGAGAGACAGAGAGAGAGAGACAGAGAGACAGAGAGAGAGAGAGAGAGAGAGAGAGAGAGAGAGAGAGATGGTGTGTTTTCATGTATAGTAGGCCTGTAAACTTATTCACCTCAACACACACACACACACACACACACACACACACACACACACACACACCACACACACA
>NW_028152266.1:89592-95519 GCF_951799395.1 Argentina silus | reverse complement strand
CACATACATAGATACTGCAGAGCCTTACTTGGTCTTTGCTGGGGAAGAGACGGAGGAAGAAGCCCAGTAGAACTCTCATGATTGTCCCCCCCCCACCTCCAAAACCCCCGAACCACGTTATATCCAGGAGGGACCTGCAGAGAGACAGACAGGTTATACCAAGAGGGACCTGCAGAGAGACAGACAGGTTACACCAGGAGAGACAGACAGGTTATACCAGGAGAGACAGACAGGTTATACCAGGAGGGACCTGCAGAGAGACAGACAGGTTATACCAGGAGGACCTGCGGAGAGACAGACAGGTTACACCAGGAGAGACAGACAGGTTATACCAGGAGAGACTGCAGAGAGACATACAGGTTATACCAGGAGGGACCTGCAGAGAGACAGACAGGTTATACCAGGAGAGACAGACAGGTTATACCAGGAGAGACCTGCAGAGAGACAGACAGGTTATACCAGGAGGGACCTGCAGACAGGTTATACCGGGAGAGACAGACAGGTTAGACCAGGAGAGACAGACAGGTTATACCAGGAGGGACCTGCAGAGAGGTTACACCAGGAGATACAGACTGATTATACCAGGAGAGACAGACAGGTTATACCAGGAGAGAGAGAAAGACAGGTTATACCAGGAGAGACAGACAGGTTATACCAGGAGAGACAGACAGATTAGACCAGGAGAGACAGGCAGGTTATACCAGGAGAAACAGACAGGTTACACCAGGAGAGAGAGAAAGACAGGTTATACCAGGAGAGACAGACAGGTTATACCAGGAGAGACAGACAGATTAGACCAGGAGAGACAGACAGGTTATACCAGGAAAGACAGCCAGGTTATACCAGGAGAGAGAGAGACAGGTTATACCAGGAGGGACCTGTAAAGAGATAGACAGGTTACACCAGGAGAGACAGACAGGTTATACCAGGAAAGACAGCCAGGTTATACCAGGAGAGAGAGAGACAGGTTATACCAGGAGGGACCTGTAAAGAGATAGACAGGTTACACCAGGAGAGACAGACAGGTTATACCAGGAGAGACAGACAGGTTATACCAGGAGAGAGAGAGACAGACAGGTTATACCAGGAGAGACAGACAGGTTATACCAGGAGAGACAGAATGTGACCGTACCTGATGCGAAGGCCACGCCCAGACAGGTGGTGAATCCTGTTATTGCCAAGATGTCATCAAAACTCCCAGCAGCCATCAGGAGGGTGGGAATTCCCTTCTGAACGCCATAACCATCCTTCTGTAGGAGCAACATGGAGGGGACGACCACCGCAGGAGAGACAGCACTCAGGACAAACCTGGGGGGGGGGGGGGACAGCACTCAGGACAAACCTGGGGGGGGGGGGGGGACAGCACTCAGGACAAACCTGGGGGGGGGGGGGACAGCACTCAGGACAAACCTGGGGGGGGGGGGGGACAGCACTCAGGACAAACCTGGGGGGGGGGGGACAGCACTCAGGACAAACCTGGGGGGGGGGGACAGCATTCAGGACAAACCTGGGGGGGGGGGGACAGCACTCAGGACAAACCTGGGGGGGGGGGGGACAGCACTCAGGACAAACCTGGGGGGGGGGGGGACAGCACTCAGGACAAACCTGGGGGGGGGGGACAGCACTCAGGACAAACCTGGGGGGGGGGGACAGCATTCAGGACAAACCTGGGGGGGGGGGGGACAGCACTCAGGACAAACCTGGGGGGGGGGGGGGACAGCACTCAGGACAAACCTGGGGGGGGGGGGACAGCACTCAGGACAAACCTGGGGGGGGGGGGACAGCACTCAGGACAAACCTGGGGGGGGGGGGGACAGCACTCAGGACAAACCTGGGGGGGGGGGACAGCATTCAGGACAAACCTGGGGGGGGGGGGGACAGCACTCAGGACAAACCTGGGGGGGGGGGGACAGCACTCAGGACAAACCTGGGGGGGGGGGACAGCACTCAGGACAAACCTGGGGGGGGGGGGGGGACAGCACTCAGGACAAACCTGGGGGGGGGGGGGGACAGCACTCAGGACAAACCTGGGGGGGGGGGGACAGCACTCAGGACAAACCTGGGGGGGGGGGGGGGGAGTGTATGTGTGTGTGTGTGTGTGTGTGTGTGTGTGTGTGAGTTACGTTGTGAGTGTTGAGAGACATGGTGGTGTGGCTGGCCCTGGTCAGACGGTCGTCTGCGCCCCCATCTCCCGGCCCCCAGTCGGCTCCATGGGAGATCAGTCAACGACTAGAGAATATTTGTTCTCATTTCCACAGTTTTCTACTTGTGATACTAGATGTCCTGCTTCAAATGGACGGAAACAAATCCATTGGGGCTGATCTGCTTCATCCAGGCCTATTGCTGCTCTCGCCTCCTGATTGATGAGTCATTGACACACACGTCTAATCTGACTGTTATCTCAGCTGCTCTCCCCAAGGTTTGGAAGGCAGCCCATGTGCTCCTCTTCATAAAGGTGGTGACCCCTCTGACCTAGATAACTACCACCCAATAACCAAGCTACCTCGCCTTTCCAACGTATTAGAGTAACCCTAACCCTAACCCTAACCCCTAACCCTAACCCTAACCCCAACCCTAACCCTAACCCTAACCCTGGTCAACTCCCAGATAAGAACCTGTTTATCTTCTCATTCTGTTCTAAATGTGGACCAGTCTGGCTTTAGACCTGATCATAGCACCAGTCTGGCTGTAGACCTGATCATAGCACCAGTCTGGCTGTAGACCTGATCATAGCACCAGTCTGGCTGTAGACCTGATCATAGCACCAGTCTGGCTGTAGACCTGATCATAGCACCAGACTGGCTGTAGACCTGATCATAGCACCAGTCTGGCTGTAGACCTGATCATAGCACCAGTCTGGCTGTAGACCTGATCATAGCACCAGTCTGGCTGTAGACCTGATCATAGCACCAGTCTGGCTTTAGACCTGATCAGAGCACCAGTCTGGCTGTAGACCTGATCATAGCACCAGTCTGGCTATAGCCCTGATCATAGCACCAGTCTGGCTTTAGACCTGATCATAGCACCAGTCTGGCTTTAGACCTGATCAGAGCACCAGTCTGGCTGTAGACCTGATCATAGCACCAGTCTGGCTTTAGACCTGATCAGAGCACCAGTCTGGCTGTAGACCTGATCATAGCACCAGTCTGGCTATAGCCCTGATCATAGCACCAGTCTGGCTGTAGACCTGATCAGAGCACCAGTCTGGCTTTAGACCTGATCAGAGCACCAGTCTGGCTGTAGACCTGATCATAGCACCAGTCTGGCTATAGCCCTGATCATAGCACCAGTCTGGCTGTAGACCTGATCATAGCACCGTCTCAGCGGCTACGCTTGTCTTACATGAAGAGTTAGATTGTCTAGATCATAAAAAAACATTGTTCAGCCTTATTTATAGATCTCTCCAAGGCCTTCGACCCGGCCGACCATTCCCTACTCATTCAGAGGTTGCCTGAAATAGGCCTGGATCAGGCTTCATGTAGATGGTTTGAAAATGATTTAATGGACAGAACACAGTGTGTCTTAACTGATGGTGTTAAATCTAAGTTTCTGGACATAAAAAACGGTGTCCCACAAGTATCGATTCTTGGTCCGGTTCTTTTTACGGAAACAATATTTGATTATCTGTAAATAATTGTAACCTGCATTTATATGCTGATGACACTATTGTATATGGCATTGCCCCCACGATTAACCAGGCTCTTTCTGAGCTACAGCCTACCATATTTGGTTTATTATTATAAATACCATATTTGGCATTTGGTTTGACAAAGACTTGACATTTAGAAAACATATGGAAGAGCAATGAATTTAAGATGGGCTTCTTTTATAAGAACAGATCTTGCCTTTCCCTGAACAGCAAAAAGCAGATTGTGCATCAACCTTCATGCCAGGGCTTGATTACGGTGATGTCATCTCCCAGAATGCAGCAGCGACTGCTCTTAAACCTGTGCATGCCCTCTACCATAGCAACCTTTGCTTTATCACAGGTGATAGTTTTAATACTCATCATTGCATCTACAAAAAACATTACAGTTGGTTGTTCTAGTGTTGGTGTTCTAGTGCCACTCCAGAAATGTAGGATGTTGATTGAGGACGTCTTTGGTGAAGGATGTGATTGTTTCTCCTGATATATTGTGGTTTTATATGACGTATTGATTTCTGTATTTAACTGTTGTTTTGTAATCGTATAGATATTGTGGACAGGGTTCACTGCAAAAGAGGCCTTGGTCTCAGTGTGTTTTCACCTGTAGAAATAAACTTTCAATACATTTACCCCAGAATGAGGAAGTGTGTGTATTTACCCCAGAATGAGGAAGTGTGTGTATTTACCCCAGAATGAAGCCCCAGACCCAGGGCAGACCCATCAGGAAGTGTGACATCACTGCCACTGTGCAGGCCTCCACTGTACAGGGTCCCACTGCCACACGCACGCACACTGCCTTCAACCTCCGCAGGGCCTAGAGAACACACACACACACACACACACACACACACACACACACACACACACTGTTGTGTACGTACAGAGGGGTCCAGTCCCAGCCCAGCGCGGGTCAGTACACACACACACACACACACACACACACACACACTGTTGTGTACGTACAGAGAGGTCCAGTCCCAGGCCAGCGCGGGTCAGTACACACACACACACACACACACACACACACACACACACACACACTGTTGTGTACGTACAGAGGGGTCCAGTCCCAGGCCAGCGCGGGTCAGTATGATGGCCAGGGCGATGTTCCTCAGAGCGGCTGACCAGGCCTGCTCTATATACACCGCACCAGTTACATACGGAACATTACGCAACACCAACCCAGCCAGCAACATCCCTGTCAACACACACACACACACACACACACACACACACACACACACACACACACACACACACACACACACACACACACACACATACACACAGACACACACACACACACACACACACACACACACACACACACACAGATACACACACACACACACACACACACACACACACACACACACACACACACACACAGATACACACACACACACACACACACATACACACAGACACACACACACACACACACACACACATTTTACTTCACAATATATAAGTCTTTCAAGAAAAAAAAAAAAATCCTCTCATATTCAACTAACTTCACTAGGTAGGGTTAGTTAGTCAGGGTTAGGGTTAGGGTTAGGGTTAGTTAGTTAGGGTTGGGGTTAGTTAGTTAGGGTTGGGGTTAGTTAGCTAGGGTTGGGGTTAGTTAGTTAGCTAGGGTTGGGGTTGGGGTTAGGGTTAGGGTTAGGGTTAGGGTTAGTTAGTTAGGGTTGGGGTTAGTTAGTTAGGGTTGGGGTTAGTTAGCTAGGGTTGGGGTTAGTTAGCTAGCTAATGTTAGGGTTAGGGTTAGGGTTAGGGTTGGGGTTAGGGTTAGGGTTAGGGTTAGGGTTAGTTAGTTAGGGTTGGGGTTAGTTAGTTAGGGTTGGGGTTAGTTAGCTAGGGTTGGGGTTAGTTAGTTAGGGTTGGGGTTAGTTAGCTAGCTAATGTTAGGGTTAGGGTTGGGGTTAGGGTTAGGGTTAGGGTTATTTCAAGGCCATTACAAGACCCAAAGGTACGTACCAAGTAGAGGGGGGAGGGGGGGGAGAGTGGGGAACTGGATCAGTCCCACCAGCTTGCCACCACACACGGCACAGAGGAACAGAACCACGATGCCAAACAGGTTCCCCCCCGGAAGACACTCCCTCTGGGTGATGGACCACACCACCCCAAACAGCAGGCCTCCCATACACACTACAGAGGACACATGGTTACACACACACACACACACACACACACACACACACACACACACACACACCACACACACACACACACACACACACACACACACACACCACACACACACACACACCACCCCAAACAG
>NW_028152266.1:54592-57092 GCF_951799395.1 Argentina silus | reverse complement strand
GGAGGTTGTGGTGAGGTTGTGGTCTGGTTGTGGGGAGGTTGTGGTGAGGTTGTGGTGAGGTTGTGGTCTGGTTGTGGTGAGGTTGTGGTGAGGTTGTGGTCTGGCTGTGGTGAGGTTGTGGTGAGGTTGTGGTCTGGTTGTGGTGAGGTTGTGGTCTGGTTGTGGTGAGGTTGTGGTCTGGTTGTGGTCTGGTTGTGGTGAGGTTGTGGTGAAGTTGTGGTCTGCTTGTGGTCTGGTTGTGGTGAGGTTGTGGTCTGGTTGTGGTGAGGTTGTGGTCTGGTTGTGGTGAGGTTATAGTGAGGTTGTGAGGAGGTTGTGGGGAGGTTGTGGTCTGGTTGTGGTGAGGTTGTGGTCTGGTTGTGGTGAGGTTGTGGTCTGGTTGTGGTCTGGTTGTGGTGAGGTTGTGGTCTGGTTGTGGGGAGGTTGTGGTGAGGTTGTGGTCTGGTTGTGGTCTGGTTGTGGTGAGGTTGTGGTCTGGTTGTGGGGAGGTTGTGGGGAGGTTGTGGTCTGGTTGTGGGGAGGTTGTGGTGAGGTTGTGGTCTGGTTGTGGGGAGGTTGTGGTGAGGTTGTGGTCTGGTTGTGGGGAGGTTGTGGTGAGGTTGTGGTCTGGTTGTGGTCTGGTTGTGGGGAGGTTGTGGTGAGATTGTGGTCTGGTTGTGGGGAGGTTGTGGTGAGGTTGTGGTGAGGTTGTGGTCTGGTTGTGGTGAGGTTGTGGTGAGGTTGTGGTCTGGTTGTGGGGAGGTTGTGGTGAGGTTGTGGTGAGGTTGTGGTGAGGTTGTGGTCTGGTTGTGGTGAGGTTGTGGTCTGGTTGTGGTCTGGTTGTGGTGAGGTTGTGGTGAGGTTGTGGTCTGGTTGTGGTCTGGTTGTGGTGAGGTTGTGGTCTGGTTGTGGTCTGGTTGTGGTGAGGTTGTGGTGAGGTTGTGGTCTGGTTGTGGTGAGGTTGTGGTGAGGTTGTGGTCTGGTTGTGGTGAGGTTGTGGTGAGGTTGTGGTCTGGTTGTGGTGAGGTTGTGGTGAGGTTGTGGTCTGGTTGTGGTGAGGTTGTGGTGAGGTTGTGGTCTGGTTGTGGTCTGGTTGTGGTGAGGTTGTGGTGAGGTTGTGGTCTGGTTGTGGTCTGGTTGTGGTGAGGTTGTGGTCTGGTTGTGGTCTGGTTGTGGTGAGGTTGTGGTCTGGTTGTGGTCTGGTTGTGGTGAGGTTGTGGTGAGGTTGTGGTCTGGTTGTGGTCTGGTTGTGGTGAGGTTGTGGTGAGGTTGTGGTCTGGTTGTGGTCTGGTTGTGGTGAGGTTGTGGTGAGGTTGTGGTCTGGTTGTGGTCTGGTTGTGGTCTGGTTGTGGTGAGGTTGTGGTGAGGTTGTGGTCTGGTTGTGGTGAGGTTGTGGTGAGGTTGTGGTCTGGTTGTGGTCTGGTTGTGGTGAGGTTGTGGTCTGGTTGTGGTCTGGTTGTGGTGAGGTTGTGGTGAGGTTGTGGTGAGGTTGTGGTCTGGTTGTGGTCTGGTTGTGGTCTGGTTGTGGTGAGGTTGTGGTGAGGTTGTGGTGAGGTTGTGGTCTGGTTGTGGTCTGGTTGTGGTGAGGTTGTGGTCTGGTTGTGGTCTGGTTGTGGTCTGGTTGTGGTCTGGTTGTGGTGAGGTTGTGGTGAGGTTGTGGTCTGGTTGTGGTGAGGTTGTGGTGAGGTTGTGGTCTGGTTGTGGTGAGGTTGTGGTGAGGTTGTGGTGAGGTTGTGGTCTGGTTGTGGTCTGGTTGTGGTGAGGTTGTGGTGAGGTTGTGTTCTGGTTGTGGTCTGGTTGTGGTCTGGTTGTGGTGAGGTTGTGGTCTGGTTGTGGTGAGGTTGTGGTGAGGTTGTGGTCTGGTTGTGGTGAGGTTGTGGTGAGGTTGTGGTCTGGTTGTGGTGAGGTTGTGGTGAGGTTGTGGTGAGGTTGTGGTCTGGTTGTGGTCTGGTTGTGGTGAGGTTGTGGTGAGTTTGTGGTCTGGTTGTGGTCTGGTTGTGGTCTGGTTGTGGTGAGGTTGTGAACTCACAGCAGTTGAGTTCATCACTCTTGTCGAGGCAGTCGTGGTCTCCGTCACACAGCCAATCTCTGCTCACACACCTCCCGTCCCCACAGCGATGCTCCCGCGCAGGGTCACACACTGAGACACACACACACCATACACACAGACACACACCACACACACACACACACACACACACACACACACACACACACACACACACACACACACACACACACACACACATGGGGTAAAGGTTTGAGGTCAGGAAAGATCATATCTGCTCTTTGTCTGCTGCCCCCAAAGATGATCTTTACAAACACTTACAATACTATATATACCCATACACACACACACACACACACACACACAGACACACAGACACACAGACACACACACACACACACACACACACACACACACACACACACACACACACACAGACTATATATATACACATTTATATATATATATAGTGTGCGTGTGTATAGATATAGATATAGTCTCTGTGTGTGTGTG
>NW_028152266.1:32500-42500 GCF_951799395.1 Argentina silus | reverse complement strand
TCCCAGGGACCTGCCAGAGTCTGAGACAGACACACACACACACACACACACACACACACACACACACACACACACACACACACACACACACACACACACAGACACACACAGACACACAGACACACACAGACAGACACACACAGACACACAGACACACACAGACAGACACACACAGACACACACAGACAGACACACACACGGTTGGTGGGTGTTTGTCTCTGGGGGCATTGGGGGTCCGGTATGAAGGAGGTTTCTGTGACGTCACTCAGGATGTTTCTCACACAAACACCAACGTCAAACCAGACGCGACCAAACGAGCCCAGAGTGACTCAGCTCCACATGGCCTCAACGCTGCCCCTCACCACACCACAACACACACTTCCTGTCTCACCACACCACAACACACACTTCCTGTCTGACCACACCACAACACACACTTCCTGTCTGACCACACCACAACACACACTTCCTGTCTGACCACACCACAACACACACTTCCTGTCTGACCACACCACAACACACACTTCCTGTAACACTTCCTGTCTGACCACACCACAACACACACTTCCTGTTACACTTCCTGTCTGACTAACAAACTGTACTGCAAATTAAAGGGCCATTCCGTAGTTGGTTCACACATTTATACACTTTTAAATGAATGATTCCTGAAGAATGTAACAGAGGGTCAGGGTCAGGGTCAGGGTCAGGGTTAGGGTCAGGGTTAGGGTCAGGGTTAGGGTCAGGGTCAGGGTTAGGGTCAGGGTTAGGGTCAGGGTTAGGGTCAGGGTCAGGGTTAGGGTTAGGGTCAGGGTCAGGGTCAGGGTCAGGGTCAGGGTCAGGGTTAGGGTCAGGGTCAGGGTTAGGGTCAGGGTCAGGGTCAGGGTTAGGGTCAGGGTTAGGGTCAGGGTCAGGGTCGACCCCATCAGAACCCAGAATATAACCTTGTTTTACTTGTTGGAAACAGTGTCATTGTAAACAAACACGGTGTACTTTTAACCATGTTTGGAAGGCATCATGTTCATCTCATGGATGGTCAGTTATTTCACCCATCGCCATGGTTACATTTCTCTAACGCCCTCAGCTGTTCACCAAATAAAGGGGCGGGGAGCCCGCTTTGTTGTTGTTGGAATTACAGATTGCCCCTTTAATACAGGCCTATACTCTGAATGAGGGGACGGCCATTGAGACCAAAGCCTGTCAGCCTGTTGGACCACCGCGCCCCTAACCCTAACACCACAACCCTAACCCTAACACCACAACCCTAACCCTAACACAGCAACCCTAACCCTAACACCACAACCCTAACCCTAACACCACAACCCTAACCCTAACACCACAACCCTAACCCTAACCCCACAACCCTAACCCTAACCCTAACACCACAACCCTAACCCTAACACAGCAACAACTAACCCTAACACCACAACCCTAACCCTAACACAGCAACAACTAACCCTAACACCACAACCCTAACCCTAACACCACAACCCTAACCCTAACACAGCAACCCTAACCCTAACACCACAACCCTAACCCTAACACAGCAACAACTAACCCTAACACAGCAACAACTAACCCTAACACCACAACCCTAACCCTAACACCACAACCCTAACCCTAACACAGCAACCCTAACCCTAACACCACAACCCTAACCCAGCAACAACTAACCCTAACACAGCAACAACTAACCCTAACACAGCAACAACTAACCCTAACACAGCAACAACTAACCCTAACACCACAACCCTAACCCTTACATAGCAACCCTAACCCTAACACAGCAACAACTAACCCTAACACCACAACCCTAACCCTAACACCACAACCCTAACCCTAACACAGCAACCCTAACCATAACACCACAACCCTAACCCTAACACAGCAACAACTAACCCTAACACAGCAACAACTAACCCTAACACCACAACCCTAACCCTAACACCACAACCCTAACCCTAACACAGCAACCCTAACCCTAACACCACAACCCTAACCCAGCAACAACTAACCCTAACACAGCAACAACTAACCCTAACACAGCAACAACTAACCCTAACACAGCAACAACTAACCCTAACACCACAACCCTAACCCTTACATAGCAACCCTAACCCTAACATAGCAACAACTAACCCTAACACCACAACCCTAACCCTTACATAGCAACAACTAACCCTAACACCACAACCCTAACCCTTACATAGCAACCCTAACCCTAACACCACAACCCTAACCCTAACACAGCAACAACTAACCCTAACACCACAACCCTAACCCTTACATAGCAACCCTAACCCTAACATAGCAACCCTAACCCTAACACAGCAACAACTAACCCTAACACCACAACCCTAACCCTAACACAGCACCCCTAACCCTAACATAGCAACCCTAACACAGCAACCCTAACCCTAACACAGCAACAACTAACCCTAACACAGCAACCCTAACCCTAACACAGCAACAACTAACCCTAACACAGCAACAACTAACCCTAACACAGCAACCCTAACCCTAACACAGCAACAACTAACCCTAACACCACAACCCTAACCCTAACATAGCAACCCTAACACCACAACCCTAACCCTAACACAGCAACCCTAACCCTAACATAGCAACCCTAACCCTACAACCCTAACCCTAACACAGCAACAACTAACCCTAACACCACAACCCTAACCCTAACACCACAACCCTAACCCTAACACCACAACCCTAACCCTAACACCACAACCCTAACCCTAACACAGCAACCCTAACCCTAACACAGCAACAACTAACCCTAACACAGCAACAACTAACCCTAACACCACAACCCTAACCCTAACACAGCAACAACTAACCCTAACACCACAACCCTAACCCTAACATAGCAACCCTAACCCTAACACCACAACCCTAACCCTAACACCACAACCCTAACCCTAACACCACAACCCTAACCCTAACACCACAACCCTAACCCTAACATAGCAACCCTAACCCTAACATAGCAACCCTAACACCACAACCCTAACCCCACAACCCTAACCCTAACACCACAACCCTAACCCTAACCCTAACACCACAACCCTAACCCTAACACAGCAACCCTAACCCTAACACAGCAACAACTAACCCTAACACCACAACCCTAACCCTAACACCACAACCCTAACCCCACAACCCTAACCCTAACCCTAACACCACAACCCTAACCCTAACACAGCAACCCTAACCCTAACACAGCAACAACTAACCCTAACACCACAACCCTAACACAGCAACCCTAACCCTAACACCACAACAACTAACCCTAACACAGCAACAACTAACCCTAACCCAGCAACAACTAACCCTAACACCACAACCCTAACCCTAACACCACAACCCTAACCCTAACACCACAACCCTAACCCTAACACCACAACCCTAACCCTAACACAGCAACAACTAACCCTAACACCACAACCCTAACCCTAACACAGCAACAACTAACCCTAACACCACAACCCTAACCCAGCAACAACTAACCCTAACACCACAACCCTAACCCTAACACAGCAACCCTAACCCTAACACCACAACCCTAACCCTAACACAGCAACCCTAACCCTAACACCACAACCCTAACCCTAACACCACAACCCTAACCCTAACACAGCAACCCTAACCCTAACACCACAACCCTAACCCTTACATAGCAACAACTAACCCTAACACCACAACCCTAACCCTTACATAGCAACCCTAACCCTAACACCACAACCCTAACCCTAACACAGCAACAACTAACCCTAACACCACAACCCTAACCCTTACATAGCAACCCTAACCCTAACATAGCAACCCTAACCCTAACACAGCAACAACTAACCCTAACACCACAACCCTAACCCTAACACAGCACCCCTAACCCTAACATAGCAACCCTAACACAGCAACCCTAACCCTAACACAGCAACAACTAACCCTAACACAGCAACCCTAACCCTAACACAGCAACAACTAACCCTAACACAGCAACAACTAACCCTAACACAGCAACAACTAACCCTAACACAGCAACCCTAACCCTAACACAGCAACAACTAACCCTAACACCACAACCCTAACCCTAACATAGCAACCCTAACACCACAACCCTAACCCTAACACAGCAACCCTAACCCTAACATAGCAACCCTAACCCTACAACCCTAACCCTAACACAGCAACAACTAACCCTAACACCACAACCCTAACCCTAACACCACAACCCTAACCCTAACACCACAACCCTAACCCTAACACCACAACCCTAACCCTAACACAGCAACCCTAACCCTAACACAGCAACAACTAACCCTAACACAGCAACAACTAACCCTAACACCACAACCCTAACCCTAACACAGCAACAACTAACCCTAACACCACAACCCTAACCCTAACACCACAACCCTAACCCTAACACCACAACCCTAACCCTAACACCACAACCCTAACCCTAACATAGCAACCCTAACCCTAACATAGCAACCCTAACACCACAACCCTAACCCCACAACCCTAACCCTAACACCACAACCCTAACCCTAACCCTAACACCACAACCCTAACCCTAACACAGCAACCCTAACCCTAACACAGCAACAACTAACCCTAACACCACAACCCTAACCCTAACACCACAACCCTAACCCCACAACCCTAACCCTAACCCTAACACCACAACCCTAACCCTAACACAGCAACCCTAACCCTAACACAGCAACAACTAACCCTAACACCACAACCCTAACACAGCAACCCTAACCCTAACACCACAACAACTAACCCTAACACAGCAACAACTAACCCTAACCCAGCAACAACTAACCCTAACACCACAACCCTAACCCTAACACCACAACCCTAACCCTAACACCACAACCCTAACCCTAACACCACAACCCTAACCCTAACACAGCAACAACTAACCCTAACACCACAACCCTAACCCTAACACAGCAACAACTAACCCTAACACCACAACCCTAACCCAGCAACAACTAACCCTAACACCACAACCCTAACCCTAACCCTAACACCACAACCCTAACCCTAACACAGCAACCCTAACCCTAACACCACAACCCTAACCCTAACACAGCAACCCTAACCCTAACACCACAACCCTAACCCTAACACCACAACCCTAACCCTAACACAGCAACCCTAACCCTAACACCACAACCCTAACCCTAACACAGCAACAACTAACCCTAACACAGCAACAACTAACCCTAACACCACAACCCTAACCCTAACACCACAACCCTAACCCTAACACAGCAACCCTAACCCTAACACCACAACCCTAACCCAGCAACAACTAACCCTAACACAGCAACAACTAACCCTAACACAGCAACAACTAACCCTAACACAGCAACAACTAACCCTAACACCACAACCCTAACCCTTACATAGCAACCCTAACCCTAACATAGCAACAACTAACCCTAACACCACAACCCTAACCCTTACATAGCAACAACTAACCCTAACACCACAACCCTAACCCTTACATAGCAACCCTAACCCTAACACCACAACCCTAACCCTAACACAGCAACAACTAACCCTAACACCACAACCCTAACCCTTACATAGCAACCCTAACCCTAACATAGCAACCCTAACCCTAACACAGCAACAACTAACCCTAACACCACAACCCTAACCCTAACACAGCACCCCTAACCCTAACATAGCAACCCTAACACAGCAACCCTAACCCTAACACAGCAACAACTAACCCTAACACAGCAACCCTAACCCTAACACAGCAACAACTAACCCTAACACAGCAACAACTAACCCTAACACAGCAACAACTAACCCTAACACAGCAACCCTAACCCTAACACAGCAACAACTAACCCTAACACCACAACCCTAACCCTAACATAGCAACCCTAACACCACAACCCTAACCCTAACACAGCAACCCTAACCCTAACATAGCAACCCTAACCCTACAACCCTAACCCTAACACAGCAACAACTAACCCTAACACCACAACCCTAACCCTAACACCACAACCCTAACCCTAACACCACAACCCTAACCCTAACACCACAACCCTAACCCTAACACAGCAACCCTAACCCTAACACAGCAACAACTAACCCTAACACAGCAACAACTAACCCTAACACCACAACCCTAACCCTAACACAGCAACAACTAACCCTAACACCACAACCCTAACCCTAACACCACAACCCTAACCCTAACACCACAACCCTAACCCTAACACCACAACCCTAACCCTAACACCACAACCCTAACCCTAACACCACAACCCTAACCCTAACATAGCAACCCTAACCCTAACATAGCAACCCTAACACCACAACCCTAACCCCACAACCCTAACCCTAACACCACAACCCTAACCCTAACCCTAACACCACAACCCTAACCCTAACACAGCAACCCTAACCCTAACACAGCAACAACTAACCCTAACACCACAACCCTAACCCTAACACCACAACCCTAACCCCACAACCCTAACCCTAACCCTAACACCACAACCCTAACCCTAACACAGCAACCCTAACCCTAACACAGCAACAACTAACCCTAACACCACAACCCTAACACAGCAACCCTAACCCTAACACCACAACAACTAACCCTAACACAGCAACAACTAACCCTAACCCAGCAACAACTAACCCTAACACCACAACCCTAACCCTAACACCACAACCCTAACCCTAACACCACAACCCTAACCCTAACACAGCAACAACTAACCCTAACACCACAACCCTAACCCTAACACAGCAACAACTAACCCTAACACCACAACCCTAACCCAGCAACAACTAACCCTAACACCACAACCCTAACCCTAACACAGCAACCCTAACCCTAACACCACAACCCTAACCCTAACACCACAACCCTAACCCTAACACAGCAACCCTAACCCTAACACCACAACCCTAACCCTTACATAGCAACAACTAACCCTAACACCACAACCCTAACCCTTACATAGCAACCCTAACCCTAACACCACAACCCTAACCCTAACACAGCAACAACTAACCCTAACACCACAACCCTAACCCTTACATAGCAACCCTAACCCTAACATAGCAACCCTAACCCTAACACAGCAACAACTAACCCTAACACCACAACCCTAACCCTAACACAGCACCCCTAACCCTAACATAGCAACCCTAACACAGCAACCCTAACCCTAACACAGCAACAACTAACCCTAACACAGCAACCCTAACCCTAACACAGCAACAACTAACCCTAACACAGCAACAACTAACCCTAACACAGCAACAACTAACCCTAACACAGCAACCCTAACCCTAACACAGCAACAACTAACCCTAACACCACAACCCTAACCCTAACATAGCAACCCTAACACCACAACCCTAACCCTAACACAGCAACCCTAACCCTAACATAGCAACCCTAACCCTACAACCCTAACCCTAACACAGCAACAACTAACCCTAACACCACAACCCTAACCCTAACACCACAACCCTAACCCTAACACCACAACCCTAACCCTAACACCACAACCCTAACCCTAAAACAGCAACCCTAACCCTAACACAGCAACAACTAACCCTAACACAGCAACAACTAACCCTAACACCACAACCCTAACCCTAACACAGCAACAACTAACCCTAACACCACAACCCTAACCCTAACATAGCAACCCTAACCCTAACACCACAACCCTAACCCTAACACCACAACCCTAACCCTAACACCACAACCCTAACCCTAACACCACAACCCTAACCCTAACATAGCAACCCTAACCCTAACATAGCAACCCTAACACCACAACCCTAACCCCACAACCCTAACACCACAACCCTAACCCTAACACCACAACCCTAACCCTAACACAGCAACCCTAACCCTAACACAGCAACAACTAACCCTAACACCACAACCCTAACCCTAACACCACAACCCTAACCCCACAACCCTAACCCTAACCCTAACACCACAACCCTAACCCTAACACAGCAACCCTAACCCTAACACAGCAACAACTAACCCTAACACCACAACCCTAACACAGCAACCCTAACCCTAACACCACAACAACTAACCCTAACACAGCAACAACTAACCCTAACCCAGCAACAACTAACCCTAACACCACAACCCTAACCCTAACACCACAACCCTAACCCTAACACCACAACCCTAACCCTAACACAGCAACAACTAACCCTAACACCACAACCCTAACCCTAACACAGCAACAACTAACCCTAACACCACAACCCTAACACAGCAACAACTAACCCTAACACCACAACCCTAACCCTAACACAGCAACCCTAACCCTAACACCACAACCCTAACCCTAACACCACAACCCTAACCCTAACACAGCAACCCTAACCCTAACACCACAACCCTAACCCTAACACCACAACCCTAACCCTAACACAGCAACCCTAACCCTAACACCACAACCCTAACCCTAACACCACAACCCTAACCCTAACACAGCAACCCTAACCCTAACACAGCAACAACTAACCCTAACACAGCAACAACTAACCCTAACACCACAACCCTAACCCTAACACAGCAACAACTAACCCTAACACCACAACCCTAACCCTTACATAGCAACCCTAACCCTAACATAGCAACCCTAACCCTAACACAGCAACAACTAACCCTAACACCACAACCCTAACCCTAACATAGCAACCCTAACACAGCAACCCTAACCCTAACACAGCAACAACTAACCCTAACACAGCAACCCTAACCCTAACACCACAACCCTAACCCTAACACAGCAACAACTAACCCTAACACAGCAACAACTAACCCTAACACAGCAACAACTAACCCTAACACAGCAACAACTAACCCTAACACAGCAACCCTAACACCACAACCCTAACCCTAACATAGCAATCCTAACACCACAACCCTAACCCTAACCCTACAACCCTAACCCTAACACAGCAACAACTAACCCTAACACCACAACCCTAACCCTAACACCACAACCCTAACCCTAACACCACAACCCTAACCCTAACACAGCAACCCTAACCCTAACACAGCAACAACTAACCCTAACACAGCAACAACTAACCCTAACACCACAACCCTAACCCTAACATAGCAACCCTAACCCTAACATAGCAACCCTAACCCTAACACCACAACCCTAACCCTAACACCACAACCCTAACCCTAACACCACAACCCTAACCCTAACACCACAACCCTAACCCTAACATAGCAACCCTAACCCTAGCATAGCAACCCTAACACCACAACCCTAACCCCACAACCCTAACCCTAACACCACAACCCTAACCCTAACCCTAACACCACAACCCTAACCCTAACACAGCAACCCTAACCCTAACACCACAACCCTAACCCTAACACAGCAACCCTAACCCTAACACCACAACCCTAACCCTAACACCACAACCCTAACCCCACAACCCTAACCCTAACCCTAACACCACAACCCTAACCCTAACACAGCAACCCTAACCCTAACACCACAACAACTAACCCTAACACAGCAACAACTAACCCTAACCCAGCAACAACTAACCCTAACACCACAACCCTAACCCTAACACCACAACCCTAACCCTAACACCACAACCCTAACCCTAACACAGCAACAACTAACCCTAACACCACAACCCTAACCCTAACACAGCAACAACTAACCCTAACACCACAACCCTAACCCTAACACAGCAACAACTAACCCTAACACCACAACCCTAACCCTAACACAGCAACCCTAACCCTAACACCACAACCCTAACCCTAACACCACAACCCTAACCCTAACACAGCAACCCTAACCCTAACACAGCAACAACTAACCCTAACACCACAACCCTAACCCTAACACAGCAACAACTAACCCTAACACAGCAACAACTAACCCTAACACCACAACCCTAACCCTAACACAGCAACAAC
>NW_028152266.1:12500-20000 GCF_951799395.1 Argentina silus | reverse complement strand
TCCATGGCAACCACCTGTCAAATCACAGCACAGGAAGGACCGAAGGACCAATGGGAGTGAGACAGGCACAGATCCAGAGAAACAGGACTACAGTTCATCCACTGTCCTCAGTTCAACATACTGAGAGATCTGTAGGCGCTCTCTCTCTCTCTCTCTCTCTCTCTCTCCCCCTCTCTCTCTCTCTCACACACACACACACACACACACACACACCACTGTACTAACTAAGGAATGGTGTGGGTTAGACTGACGTGCCCTGAGGGTCAGTCTAATGACATCTAGCAGTAACGGGTGGCCTCTGTCTCTGGTCCTGGAGGAGCTGTGGAGTCAGGGGTCAGGGGTCAGTCCGTGGGTCTCAGACCACGTCCCACCTCGGACGGAGGCCAAAGTGGTTGTTGGTGGTTTTTTGCCAGACCATGCACTTTCATCCTTAACAACGGTCCTACTCTTGGGAAGTAGGAAATATGACCCGTACACACAAATCATGTGACAGTTTTGGGTGCGTCTCTTCACTGGGTCTTTCTATACACGCGGTGTGACACATCCAGCTGGACGCAATCATGTTCAATCAGGGTCACGTGCTCACGTGCTCACGTGGAGGACTGTTACACCAGGACCTCCTTCGTCCACTCTTCAGTTACAGCCAAATCAACAAAAAAAAATAGTAATACTTCTTCTAGCATTGTGACTGCCTATGGCCCTAACCCCTAACCCCTAACCCTAACCCTAACCCTGATCTGAGCATTGATGACTTTATCTTATGATGACTGATGTTCAGATGATTCACTTACTTAAACAAATGTATTTGCTGTAAGTCGCTTTGGATAAAGACGTCTGTTAAATGACTGAAATGTAAATTAATCTACTATACAGGCTTCTGTACGCAAATGACGCCTGATGACTCCTCTGAAGCCTGATGACTCCTCTGAAGCCTGATGACTCCTCTGAAGCCTGATGACTCCTCTGAAGCCTGATGACTCCTCTGAAGCCTGAAGCCTAATGACTCGTCTGAAGCCTGATGACTCCTCTGAAGCCTGATGACTCCTCTGAAGCCTGATGACTCCTCTGAAGCCTAATGACTCGTCTGAAGCCTAATGACTCGTCTGAAGCCTGATGACTCCTCTGAAGCCTGATGACTCCTCTGAAGCCTAATGACTCCTCTGAAGCCTGATGACTCCTCTGAAGCCTAATGACTCCTCTGAAGCCTGATGACTCCTCTGAAGCCTAATGACTCCTCTGAAGCCTGATGACTCGTCTGAAGCCTGATGACTCGTCTGAAGCCTAATGACTCCTCTGAAGCCTGATGACTCCTCTGAAGCCTAATGACTCGTCTGAAGCCTAATGACTCCTCTGAAGCCTGATGACTCCTCTGAAGCCTAATGACTCCTCTGAAGCCTGATGACTCCTCTGAAGCCTAATGACTCCTCTGAAGCCTGATGACTCCTCTGAAGCCTAATGACTCCTCTGAAGCCTGATGACTCGTCTGAAGCCTGATGACTCGTCTGAAGCCTAATGACTCGTCTGAAGCCTAATGACTCGTCTGAAGCCTAATGACTCGTCTGGTCTCGTAGGTTCGCCTGAGTGGAACAAGCAGGTCACTGCAGCGGGACGTGTCTCTAGAACGCACTGCATCCACATAGGTGGTCCATAGGTGGTCCATAGGCGGTCCATAGGCGGTCCATAGGCGGTCCATAGGTGGTCCATAGGCGGTCCATAGGCGGTCCATAGGTGGTCCATAGGTGGTCCATAGGTGGTCCATAGGTGGTCCTGTGTCTCAGCTGGTAGAGCACGGTGTTAACAAGGCTGAGGTTGAGGGTTTGATTCCTGCTGGGACCATCTATACTGACATGGAGGCACTCACTGCAATGTAAGTCGCTTTGGATAAAAGCGTCAGGTAAAGGGCAGATATAATATATCCAGTTAGCCAGCTACCGTTAGCAACAGCTGCTGAACAAGGCTAGCCAGACAGACCGCAGTCAGGGCAGCCTCGCTAGCTAGCTAGCTACCCGGTGTGTCATTTCAAGAAGGAAAAGTGTCTGTGCGCGTTTCTAATTCCATACAGAGACAGTTGCGATATCATTAAAACGTGTTTATACGGGCCACAAAGCATGTGTGATATTTATAATGAATTCCCAAAGCCAGTGTGTTTGATTCATGCAGGAGTTAAGGAGCTAACAGACTCACCGCCGCTGAGGGGAACCGCGTCTGCTGACAGGCGCAGCAAAAAGAGATTCTTTGCGTGGTGCAGGCTGGGAGTTGGAGTCCTGGGCGGACTGGTTTGCCGTTGACTTCAGGCACAAGTGAGTGTCGCAAAGAACTACAAGTCCAGATTGTGTCGCGCCGAAGCGGGCTGTGCGACGTGTCCGAGGGTCCTCGGACGGACGCGTACGGGACGTTCGTTCCTAACCGTCGCTTTCGAAATGAACCGATGTCATGGCGTCAAGTCGTAAACCATAAAGACCAAAGTCTTAAGATTGCACTTTGTTGTAAAGAGAGAAACAATTAGCCAATAACCAATTGAAATCCATTTTTTTTTTTTTTACTTTTCATACAGTTAGGGTTGGGCGGTATAACGGTCCTCTGTGTCTCAGCTGGTAGAGCACGGTGTTAACAAGGCTGAGGTTGAGGGTTTGATTCCTGCTGGGACCATCTATACTGACATGGAGGCACTCACTGCAATGTGAGACGCTTTGATAAAAGCGTCAGGTAAATGGCAGATATAATACGGTATCCCGCGGAATTTGAAAAAGGCCACGGTGTGCTTTTCAATCCCGTCATAAAATGTTCTGTTGTCTGTCACACTGCCAAATGAAGCGCTCACTCCAGCATTTATCACAGACAAGCAACACAGAAACACAGTTTCCTTAGAAAATGTCTTTAATGCATGCCAGGACTTAAACAAATCATTATTCCATTATTTCAATGCTACAATACATTTACATGTTACAAGCTGTAATGTCCAACGTATTTAAGGTGTGTTATCACACAATAACACATTATTACTGTTATACAAAAATAGAACGCGTACTGTGAGTTTGTGGATTTGATAATCAGCTAGATCGTCCTATACAGCGTGGTAAAGCCTATCCCTGTCTGGCCACAATAAAATGGTATCTTTAATATTTGGTGAGTATGTAACTTCAGACAGCCCAACATAAAGAGGCTGGATGCTGCCATCATGGAGAGACTATAATAATAATATAATAATATAATAATATCTATTATTATAATATCTATAATAATAGAACATCCATGACCTCAGAACATACATGACCTATAGAACATACATGACCTATAGAACATACATGACCTCAGAACATACATGACCTATAGAACATACATGACCTCAGAACATACATGACCTTTAGAACATACATGACTATAGAACATACATGACCTATAGAACATACATGACCTTTACAACATACATGACCTCAGAACATCCATGACCTTTAGAACATACATGACCTCAGAACATACATGACCTATAGAACATACATGACTATAGAACATACATGACCTCAGAACATACATGACCTATAGAACATACATGACCTATAGAACATACATGACCTCAGAACATACATGACCTATAGAACATACATGACCTCAGAACATACATGACCTCAGAACATACATGACCTATAGAACATACATGACTATAGAACATACATGACCTCAGAACATACATGACCTATAGAACATACATGACCTATAGAACATACATGACCTCAGAACATACATGACCTATAGAACATACATGACCTCAGAACATACATGACCTCAGAACATACATGACCTATAGAACATACATGACCTCAGAACATACATGACCTATAGAACATACATGACCTATAGAACATACATGACCTCAGAACATACATGACCTATAGAACATACATGACCTATAGAACATACATGACTATAGAACATACATGACCTATAGAACATACATGACCTCAGAACATACATGACCTCAGAACATACATGACCTATAGAACATACATGACTATAGAACATACATGACCTTTACAACATACATGACCTCAGAACATCCATGACCTATAGAACATACATGACCTTTAGAACATACATGACCTCAGAACATACATGACCTATAGAACATACATGACTATAGAACATACATGACCTCAGAACATACATGACCTATAGAACATACATGACCTATAGAACATACATGACCTCAGAACATACATGACCTATAGAACATACATGACCTCAGAACATACATGACCTCAGAACATACATGACCTATAGAACATACATGACCTCAGAACATACATGACCTATAGAACATACATGACCTATAGAACATACATGACCTCAGAACATACATGACCTATAGAACATACATGACCTATAGAACATACATGACTATAGAACATACATGACCTATAGAACATACATGACCTCAGAACATACATGACCTCAGAACATACATGACCTATAGAACATACATGACTATAGAACATACATGACCTCAGAACATACATGACCTATAGAACATACATGACCTATAGAACATACATGACCTCAGAACATACATGACCTATAGAACATACATGACCTATAGAACATACATGACTATAGAACATACATGACCTATAGAACATACATGACCTATAGAACATACATGACCTATAGAACATACATGACCTCAGAACATACATGACCTCAGAACATACATGACTATAGAACATACATGACCTCAGAACATACATGACCTATAGAACATACATGACTATAGAACATACATGACCTATAGAACATACATGACCTATAGAACATACATGACTATAGAACATACATGACCTATAGAACATACATGACCTCAGAACATACATGACCTCAGAACATACATGACCTCAGAACATACATGACCTATAGAACATACATGACCTCAGAACATACATGACCTCAGAACATACATGACTATAGAACATACATGACCTCAGAACATACATGACCTATAGAACATACATGACCTATAGAACATACATGACCTATAGAACATACATGACCTCAGAACATACATGACTATAGAACATACATGACCTATAGAACATACATGACCTCAGAACATACATGACCTCAGAACATACATGACCTATAGAACATACATGACCTATGGAACATACATGACCTCAGAACATACATGACTATAGAACATACATGACCCCAGAACATACATGACCTATAGAACATACATGACCTTTAGAACATACATGACCTCAGAACATACATGACTTATAGAACATACATGACCTATAGAACATACATGACCTCAGAACATACATGACCTCAGAACATACATGACCTATAGAACATACATGACCTCAGAACATACATGACCTATAGAACATACATGACCTCGTCACAGCTTCTTTGGCCTTGTAAATTCTTACACCTATGATAGTGGGTGGGGGAAACGACAGAGCGCGGTAACCGTGGTAACCAACTGTCAGACACTCTCCTGCGATGGTCTCTCGTTCTCTCAGAGAAGGGTCCTCACAGATCATCAATGGAAGTCATTAAACTTTAATTATTTATCATTAACCAAAGTCAGTTGTTCACTCTACTGCAGGCCTACCTCTCTCTCTCTCTCTCTCTCTCTCTCTCTCTCTCTCTCTCTCTGTCTCTCTCTCTCTGTCTCTCTCTCTCTGTCTCTCTCTTCTCTTCTCTCTCTCTCTCTCTCTCTCTCTTCTCTTCTCTCTCTTCTCGTCCTCTATCTGGCCTCCATGACACCACCGCACAGGACAGTCAAAGAGCCACTGACATAGAGTTATGAAACACCAGAGGGCGCACTCCCCTAAATGACCTGTGATTACATGGGGGGGGGGGGGGGGGTTGGGTGCCATTTTGTCCACTGTCTTTATCTCCTGTGGTATGACTGGGTGTAAGTCCGACGCTGGCACCAGTAGATGGCGCCATTGCAGCTGACATGAATAAATGAATGATAAATAAATGAATAAATCCAGTGAAGAAGAAGACCATGCCGTCAATCAAGGCTGAAGCCTCCCCAGCTCGCAGGAAGTCCCGCCCTAGTTGACCACATGGTGCCCCTCATGCTGTCACAGATGCCATGAATGGGAAAGATAGCCTGCGCCTTCTCTAGGGATATAACTCTATGGCAGGGGAGGCCCGGTGGAGGTAGAAATCGGAGGACAGGCTCATTGTAATGCATGGAACGGAATGTGTGTTTACGTGAATGCGTGTTTGATCCCATTCCACACATGTCTGACACCGTTTCTCATTCCGTTCCACGCATTACGACAAGCCTGTCCTCCGATTTCTACCTCCGCCGGCCTCCCCTGATTCTATGGCGTCTGACTACTTCTTCTCCTCCTCTCTGGCGGCGGCCTCCCCAGTGGGCTGGACGATCTTCCTCTCCAGTTTGGTGACCCGGCGTTTCAGCTTGCTCTGCATGCCCTCGTGTTCGGCCAGCAGACGGGCGAAGCGCGTCTGGAGACTCTCCAGAGTCCCCGACATCTTCTCCACCTTCTCCTCCATGTCCTTGGGATCCGGACCCTGCTTCGCCAACTGTCAATCAACCCATAAACCAATCAATCAATACACCAATCTATCAATCAATCAATCTATCAATCTATACATCAATCTATCAATCTATACATCAATCTATCAATCTATCATTCCATCAATTTATCAATCCATCAATCTATCAATCAATACACCAATCAACCAACCAACCAACCAACCAATCAACTAATCTATCTATCTATCTATCTATCTATCTATCTATCTATCTATCTATCTATCTATCTATCTATCTATCTATCTATCAATCTACCAATCAATAAATGCATTAATCAGTTATTCAGCCAGAGCACAGATGGTAGGCCTCTCTCAGAGCTATTCATCTATTTGATTATAGTTATAACCAATGTACCACTAATGCTGTTATTGATGCCTAATAACAGATCTCAGGGTCCAGAGCGCCCTCTATGATCTGCCTCCCCTTTCTGTTATCAACATGTAATAACACAATAATAATAATAATAATAATAAGAAGAAGAAGAAGAAGAAGAAGAAGAAGAAGAAGAAGAAGAAGAAGAAGAAGAAGAAGAAGAAGAAGAAATAATTATAATCCTATTGACATGCTGTCATGGATGTGTAATAACATAGTAATAACCCTATTGTAGTGGATGTGTAATAGATGTGTAACAGACGTGTAATAACAGACCTCCAGGTCAAGCAGGCCATCCTTCATCAGGATCTGCCGCCCCTTCTCCTCCAGCATGGCCTTGGCGTCCGGGTACTCTGTGAGTGCCTCCATCAGGTCCACCTTGGACAGGCAGAACAGGTCCGAGTAGCCGATGCTCCTGATGTTGGCCGTGCGTCTGTTCCCTGCCCGGCTGCCCTTGATGGCCAGGATGCTGATCTCGCCAAAGTAGCTCCCGTCGCTGAGGACCACAAACTGCTTGATGCCGTCGTCGGCCACCACCGCCAGCTTGCCCTCCT
>NW_028152266.1:0-5000 GCF_951799395.1 Argentina silus | reverse complement strand
GTGTAGGGGTAGTGTGTAGTGTGTAGGGTGTAGGGGTAGTGTGTAGTGTGTAGGGGTAGTGTGTAGTGTGTAGTGTGTAGTGTGTAGGGGTAGTGTGTAGTGTGTAGGGTGTAGGGGTAGTGTGTAGTGTGTAGGGGTAGTGTGTAGTGTGTAGGGGTAGTGTGTAGTGTGTAGTGTGTAGGGGTAGTGTGTAGGGGTAGTGTGTAGTGTGTAGTGTGTAGGGGTAGTGTGTAGTGTGTAGGAGTAGTGTGTAGTGTGTAGTGTGTAGGGGTAGTGTGTAGTGTGTAGTGTGTAGGGGTAGTGCGTAGGGGTAGTGTGTAGTGTGTTGGGGTAGTGTGGAGTGTGTAGTGTGTAGGGGTAGTGTGTAGTGTGTAGTGTGTAGGTGTAGGGTGTAGGGGTAGTGTGTAGTGTGTAGGGGGAGTGTGTAGTGTGTAGGGGGAGTGTGTAGGGTGTAGGGGTAGTGTGTAAGGGTAGTGTGTAGTGTGTAGTGTGTAGGGGGAGTGTGTAGTGTGTAGGGGTAGTGTGTAGTATGTAGTGTGTAGTGTGTAGGGATAGTGTGTAGTGTGTAGTGTGTAGTGTGTAGGGGTAGTGTGTAGTGTGTAGGGGTAGTGTGTAGTGTGTAGCGTGTAGGGGTAGTGTGTAGTGTGTAGGGTGTAGGGGTAGTGTGTAGGGGTAGTGTGTAGGGGTAGTGTGTAGTGTGTAGTGTGTAGGGGGAGTGTGTAGTGTGTAGGGGTAGTGTGTAGTATGTAGTGTGTAGTGTGTAGGGGTAGTGTGTAGTGTGTAGGGGTAGTGTGTAGTGTGTAGTATGTAGTGTGTAGTGTGTAGGGGTAGTGTGTAGTGTGTAGTGTGTAGGGGTAGTGTGTAGTGTGTAGGGGTAGTGTGTAGTGTGTAGGGGTAGTGTGTAGTGTGTAGGGTGTAGGGGTAGTGTGTAGTGTGTAGTGTGTAGGGGTAGTGTGTAGGGTGTAGGGGTAGTGTGTAGTGTGTAGGGGTAGTGTGTAGGGTGTAGGGATAGTGTGTAGTGTGTAGGGTGTAGGGGTAGTGTGTAGTGGTAGTGTGTAGTGTGTAGGGGTAGTGTGTAGGGTGTAGGGATAGTGTGTAGTGTGTAGGGTGTAGGGGTAGTGTGTAGTGTGTAGTGTGTAGGGTGTAGGGATAGTGTGTAGTGTGTAGGGTGTAGGGGTAGTGTGTAGTGTGTAGGGGTAGTGTGTAGGGTGTAGGGATAGTGTGTAGTGTGTAGGGTGTAGGGGTAGTGTGTAGTGTGTAGGGGTAGTGTGTAGGGTGTAGGGATAGTGTGTAGTGTGTAGGGGTAGTGTGTAGTGTGTAGTGTGTAGGGTGTAGGGGTAGTGTGTAGTGTGTAGGGGTAGTGTGTAGTGTGTAGGGGTAGTGTGTAGTGTGTAGTGTGTAGGGGTAGTGTGTAGGGGTAGTGTGTAGTGTGTAGTGTGTAGGGGTAGTGTGTAGTGTGTAGGAGTAGTGTGTAGTGTGTAGGGGTAGTGTGTAGTGTGTAGTGTGTAGGGGTAGTGTGTAGGGGTAGTGTGTAGTGTGTTGGGGTAGTGTGGAGTGTGTAGTGTGTAGGGGTAGTGTGTAGTGTGTAGTGTGTAGGTGTAGGGTGTAGGGGTAGTGTGTAGTGTGTAGGGGGAGTGTGTAGTGTGTAGGGGGAGTGTGTAGGGTGTAGGGGTAGTGTGTAAGGGTAGTGTGTAGTGTGTAGTGTGTAGGGGGAGTGTGTAGTGTGTAGGGGTAGTGTGTAGTATGTAGTGTGTAGTGTGTAGGGATAGTGTGTAGTGTGTAGTGTGTAGTGTGTAGGGGTAGTGTGTAGTGTGTAGGGGTAGTGTGTAGTGTGTAGCGTGTAGGGGTAGTGTGTAGTGTGTAGGGTGTAGGGGTAGTGTGTAGGGTGTAGGGGTAGTGTGTAGGGGTAGTGTGTAGTGTGTAGTGTGTAGGGGGAGTGTGTAGTGTGTAGGGGTAGTGTGTAGTATGTAGTGTGTAGTGTGTAGGGGTAGTGTGTAGTGTGTAGGGGTAGTGTGTAGTGTGTAGTATGTAGTGTGTAGTGTGTAGGGGTAGTGTGTAGTGTGTAGTGTGTAGTGTGTAGGGGTAGTGTGTAGTGTGTAGTATGTAGGGGTAGTGTGTAGTGTGTAGGGGTAGTGTGTAGTGTGTAGGGTGTAGGGGTAGTGTGTAGTGTGTAGTGTGTAGGGGTAGTGTGTAGGGTGTAGGGGTAGTGTATAGTGTGTAGGGGTAGTGTGTAGGGTGTAGGGATAGTGTGTAGTGTGTAGGGTGTAGGGGTAGTGTGTAGTGTGTAGGGGTAGTGTGTAGTGTGTAGGGGTAGTGTGTAGGGTGTAGGGATAGTGTGTAGTGTGTAGGGTGTAGGGGTAGTGTGTAGTGTGTAGTGTGTAGGGTGTAGGGATAGTGTGTAGTGTGTAGGGTGTAGGGGTAGTGTGTAGTGTGTAGGGGTAGTGTGTAGGGTGTAGGGATAGTGTGTAGTGTGTAGGGTGTAGGGGTAGTGTGTAGGGGTAGTGTGTAGGGTGTAGGGATAGTGTGTAGTGTGTAGGGTGTAGGGGTAGTGTGTAGGGTGTAGGGATAGTGTGTAGTGTGTAGGGTGTAGGGGTAGTGTGTAGTGTGTAGGGTGTAGGGGTAGTGTGTAGGGTGTAGGGGTAGTGTGTAGTGTGTAGTGTGTAGGGTGTAGGGGTAGTGTGTAGGGTGTAGGGGTAGTGTGTAGTGTGTAGTGTGTAGTGTGTAGTGTGTAGGGTGTAGGGATAGTGTGTAGTGTGTAGGGTGTAGGGGTAGTGTGTAGTGTGTAGGGGTAGTGTGTAGGGTGTAGGGGTAGTGTGTAGTGTGTAGGGTGTAGGGGTAGTGTGTAGGGTGTAGGGGTAGTGTGTAGGGTGTAGGGTGTAGGGGTAGTGTGTAGGGTGTAGGGGTAGTGTGTAGGGTGTAGGGGTAGTGTGTAGGGTGTAGGGGTAGTGTGTAGTGTGTAGGCTCGAGTGGTTGATGTAGGATTCGGCTGTGTCCTCAGAGTGGAAGACTGACAAGATGAGAGTTTGCTGCTAGGCAACGGAGGCTTACAGACAGACAGCCCTGGTTAAGCCCTCGGCCCCATGGCCTCTCTGTCCTGTCATGCCATTGGACAAACAGCCCCAGGCCTCCCAACTCTCTCCTCTGATTGGTAGAGATCTGGAGCATAGATATAGTCACCGTTCATCTCAATAATGAAAACTGACAAGTCATGAGACTTACACGGTTATCACTGCTACAATGAAATATTATCAAGAGTTATCAATACTACAATATGAAGTATTATATAAAGTATTGTTCAGTACATTATGAATAAAAGAACAACTGGAGCTTTAGTTAAAGTTGTTGTGAGGTGAAGAAGAGGAAACGAACCAATCACAATCAACCAGAGAAACGAACCAATCACAATCAACCAGGGAAACTAACCAATCACAATCAACCAGAGAAACTAACCAATCACAATCAACCAGGGAAACTAACCAATCACAATCAACCAGGGAAACTAACCAATCACAATCAACCAGAGAAACTAACCAATCACAATCAACCAGAGAAACTAATCAACTCAGATATATCGATCAGGGAAACCGACCAATCAGGTTTCTCGTCTGATATTGATGAGTTTTCAGACCACCAACTAGCAACAACACAACAACACAACCGCATAGCAACCAGGGGAGGCTACTGGAGGTAGACATCGGAGGATGAACCTGTCCTGTTCACAGACCACCACCAACACAAACACAACACTGATGGAACAGTTCATATACAGCAGTCACATAAATAAATATTCAAAGGCTTACGAATAACAATATCATGTCTGAAGGCTTAGAAATAAATATATGTAAATATATTCTAAATGATGAGTGTTTCTGAGAGAGGAAGAGTTGAACCTGCTCCATCTCTTCTCACCTGACACACACGTTAATCCGTTGCCCTTAGTAACCCAAAGACATGTCCTTTGCTGCTACACACAGAACTCCAGGGACGAGCCCCGCTGATCGGTGCACATGCTCATCGCCATGGAAACCGCTCGGACCCCACGCTCCTCCGGAAAGCTGCGTCCCGCCCAGAAAGAGCAGGGAGTGTGGTTAGTTGGGGGTGGTATTCCGGGCGTAGGACACAGTGGTGCTCCAAACCCCGGGCCGGGCTTCTCTGACCCTGAAAAGGATTTCAGGATTAACAGATGGATAATAATGACCATCGACAAGTCACACTCACCACTAGTCTCTCCTTCTCCTCCTCTCTCTCTCTCTCTCTCTCTCCCTCCCTCCCTCTCTCTGTCTGTCTCTCTCTCTCTGTCCCTCCCTCCATTTTCCTCTCTCTCCCCCTCTCTCTCTCTCTCTCCCCCTCTCTCTCCCCTCTTTCTCCCCCCTCTCCCCCCTCTCTCTCTCTCCCCCTCTCTCTCTCCCTCCCTCTCTTTCTCTCTCTCTCTCTCCCCCCCTCCTCCCCCTCTCTCTCCCCCTCTCTCTCCCCCCCTCTCCCCCCCCCTCTCTATCCCCCCTCTCACCCCCCCCCTCCCCCTCTCTCTCTCCCCCCCTCTCATGTCCCACCTCCTCTCAAACGAGATGGAAGAGAATCAGACAGACCAGACTGTGATCAGAGCCGTATGTGTGTGTGTGTGTGTGTGTGTTTCTCTGTGTATGTGTGTGTGTGTGTGTGTGTGTGTGTGTGTGTGTGTGTTGGGAACAGGGCCTCTGACCAGCAGCCTGGGGGACTGTTGAGCAGGGGTGAAAGGTCAAGGTGAGTCAGTAACAGGGGGTGTTAGGCTGCAAGAGTCCAGAGGTTCGTGTTCTGCACTCGCCTGTCCCATGGGAGGGGTGGGGGGAGGTGGGAGGGGTGGGGGGGGGATTATTGTCAGTAGGACAGCTTTCCCTGGATCCTGCTCACTCAGCTCTCTACTCTAATATGCTTCATCACGCACACACACACACACACACACACACACACACACACACACACACACACACACACACACACACACACACACACACACACACACA
>NW_028152267.1:5000-19783 GCF_951799395.1 Argentina silus | reverse complement strand
TGTGGGTGTGGGTGTGGGTGTGTGTGTGTGGGTGTGTGTGTGTGGGTGTGTGGGTGTGTGGGTGTGTCAAGAACATCACATTCAGTGGTGTGTGTGTGTGTGTGTGTGTGTACATGCAGACACCTCATTGAGAGAGAGAGAGAGAGAGAGAGAGAGACACTTTTACAGCCTTTTAAAGGTAGGTGTGTGTGCGTGCATGTGTGTGCGTGCGTGCGTGTGTGTATGTATGTGTGCACATGCGTGTGCATGTATGTATGTGTGTGTGTGTGTGTGTGTGTGCGCGTACCTGCAGACGGTGACGTCGTGGAGGAGGGAGGAGTGCGGGGCGGTGCCGTTCCTGAAGTTGCTGACGTTGAAGTAGGAGAGCGTGTGGTCTATGAAGCCGTGCATGCTGCCTGTCTGGCTGTACATGTACTGGTACACCAGCCGGGGGATGAAGTCAGACGTGAAGGAGATCACAAACGCCTTAGAGAGGGGGGGGGGGGAGGGGGGGGAGAGAGAGGGGGGAGAGAGGGGGGGAGAGAGGGGGAGGGAGAGGGGGGGGGGGGAGAGAAAGAGAGAGAGACTTTTTTTTATGAAAATGTGTCCTTGATTTAGTGTTTTATAGGTAGCTATTTTAGAAAAGCAATAACACACTGGGGAGCCGTGCTCTACCAGGGTTCAATCACATCTGAGAGAAGGTAGGAAGGTAGGCTCTGCGTTGGGCGTCAGGCCCAGAGACAGCCCTCGGCTGGTGCTCTACCAGGGTTCAATCACATCTGAGAGAAGGTAGGAAGGTAGGCTCTGCGTTGGGCGTCAGGCCCAGAGACGGCCCTCGGCTGGTGCTCCACCAGGGTTCAATCACATCTGAGAGAAGGTAGGAAGGTAGGCTCTGCGCTGGGCGTCAGGCCCAGAGACGGCCCTCGGCTGGTGCTCTATTGACGGTGAAGCACGACCTCGTGTCCCTAATTGCTCCAGTATAACATCATTACACTGACAGGCTCAGACATCACAGATAATGAATACGAATTTTAACAACAGCACAGCTGGGTTCTGTCAAGTGTCCTGACCCACTGTGTGTGTGTGTGTGTGTGTGTGTGTGTATAAGCTTGTGTGTGTGTGTGTGTGTGTGTGTGTGTGTGTGTGTGTGTGTGTGTGTGTGTGTGTGAGCCTGTGTGTGTGAGCCTGTGTGTGTGTGTGTGTGTGTGTGTATAAGTCTGTGTGTGTGTGTGTTTTGTGTGTGCATGAGTCTGTGTGTTTGAGTCTGTGTGTGTGTGTGTGTGTGTGTGTGTGTGTGTGTGTGTGCGCGAGCCCGTGCGTGTGTTGCACGGCTCGTGGGGTAGTTCTCTTCAGAGTTTCTCAGAGAAGGGGTCCCTCGGGCAGCCTGGGTGTCTGACGGTCTCCATCAGAGCGCTGACACAACATCACGCTTATTTTTCTCATTTCTCAGGAAATCTGGATTCTATTAAAGTAAACTGCCTGGTCTTAGACGGCGAGGCCCTAGTCAGCACTACACAACCTCTGTGTTGCTTTAGGGCTTTACACCGACCAGAAAACAATCCCATGTAAGACCCACATGAAGAAATCCACTACTGGTATTAATATTGTTACTGAACACATCAAACATTAACCTCCATTCAATCACACACAACCCAAAGGGTCAAGCTCAAAGCAAAACACAGGAGTGCCATATAAGGAGGTATGACATCAATGTTGTCTGTGGATTATCTTAATTCCGTCCGTCGCCGTCGGATACGACTATCTAATAATGCCGGTCACCGTGACGGCGTCATGGCGACGCATGGAAACACGCCGTGAGCCCTGGCCCCTCTGACCTGCCGCACACACTCTACATCCTGAGTGTGAGAGAGTGTGTGCGTGTGTGTGCGCATGTATGTGTGTGTGTGTGTGTGTGTGTGTGTGTGTGTGTGTGTGTGTGTATGTGTGTGTGTGCATGTGAATCTGTGCGCATGTGATCCTCCCCTACATTCAGGCCCCCTCCTCCTCCTCCCTACATTCAGGCCCCTCCTCCTCCCCTACATTCAGGCCCCCTCCTCCTCCTCCTCTACATTCAGGCCCCCTCCTCCTCCTCCCCTACATCCAGGCCCCCCTCCTCCTCCTCCCCTACATTCAGGCCCCCTCCTCCTCCTCCCCTACATTCAGGCCCCCCTCCTCCTCCTCCTCCCCTACATTCAGGCCCCCTCCTCCTCCTCCCCTACATCCAGGCCCCCCTCCTCCTCCTCCTCCCCTACATTCAGGCCCCCTCCTCCTCCTCCCCTACATCCAGGCCCCCCTCCTCCTCCTCCTCCTCCCCTACATCCAGGCCCCCTCCTCCTCCTCCTCCTCCCCTACATCCAGGCCCCCCTCCTCCTCCTCCTCCTCCCCTACATCCAGGCCCCCTCCTCCTCCTCCCCTACATTCAGGCCCCCTCCTCCTCCTCCCCTACATCCAGGCCCCCTCCTCCTCCTCCTCCTCTCCTCCTCCTCCTCCTCCTCCTCCCCTACATCCAGGCCCCCTCCTCCTCCTCCCCTACATCCAGGCCCCCTCCTCCTCCTCCTCCTCCCCTACATCCAGGCCCCCCTCCTCCTCCTCCTCCTCCCCTACATCCAGGCCCCCTCCTCCTCCTCCTCCTCCTCCCCTACATCCAGGCCCCCTCCTCCTCCTCCTCCTCCCCTACATCCAGGCCCCCTCCTCCTCCTCCTCCTCCTCCCCTACATCCAGGCCCCCCTCCTCCTCCTCCTCCTCCCCTACATCCAGGCCCCCTCCTCCTCCTCCTCCCCCTACATCCAGGCCCCCTCCTCCTCCTCCCCTACATCCAGGCCCCCTCCTCCTCCTCCCCTACATCCAGGCCCCCTCCTCCTCCTCCTCCTCCCCTACATCCAGGCCCCTCCTCCTCCTCCTCCTCCTCCCCTACATTCAGGCCCCCTCCTCCTCCTCCCCTACATCCAGGCCCCCTCCTCCTCCTCCTCCTCCCCTACATCCAGGCCCCCCTCCTCCTCCTCCTCCTCCTCCCCTACATCCAGGCCCCCTCCTCCTCCTCCTCCTCCTCCCCTACATCCAGGCCCCCTCCTCCTCCTCCTCCTCCCCTACATCCAGGCCCCCTCCTCCTCCTCCTCCTCCTCCCCTACATCCAGGCCCCCCTCCTCCTCCTCCTCCTCCCCTACATCCAGGCCCCCTCCTCCTCCTCCTCCCCTACATCCAGGCCCCCTCCTCCTCCTCCCCTACATCCAGGCCCCCTCCTCCTCCTCCTCCTCCCCTACATCCAGGCCCCCTCCTCCTCCTCCTCCTCCTCCCCTACATTCAGGCCCCCTCCTCCTCCTCCCCTACATTCAGGCCCCCTCCTCCTCCTCCCCTACATCCAGGCCCCCTCCTCCTCCTCCTCCTCCCCTACATCCAGGCCCCCTCCTCCTCCTCCTCCCCTACATCCAGGCCCCCTCCTCCTCCTCCCCTACATCCAGGCCCCCTCCTCCTCCTCCTCCCCTACATCCAGGCCCCCTCCTCCTCCTCCTCCTCCTCCCCTACAGCACTTCTTCATTTAATGAATTTCGTTAGTTCACGCACAGAAGATTGACCTGCAATCATTGGTTTTACAATTGTTTAATCTCTCATGGCTTTTTCATGGGTTTGTCGGGAGACATCAAAGAGATGTTATCCATCATCTTAACCTGAGTTGTTCTCATCGGCCAGTGGTGAAGGCGTCCACCGTTCTCTGCTCTAGACTTTGCTACTGCAGCACAGGCTAACAGTTAGCAGCACAGGCTAACAGTTAGCAGCACAGGCTGACAGTTAGCAGCACAGACTATCAGTTAGCAGCACAGACTATCAGTTAGCAGCAGCGGCGTCTTCAAAAGCCTGGATTCCAGTGTAATAGAATTCTGATAATAGCATTGTCTGAATGACATGCTAACATACTTACTGTCTGAAGTTTGTCTGACGAGGTTAAGGCCATGTAATTCAGACAACCCAGGTTAAGATGATATCCACCTAAATATGAAAATAGGCAGAACCATCCCTTTGATATGTCCAGACAGCCCGGCCGTAAAAGCCACGAGAGAGTCAACCCTAACCCTAACCCCAGGTCAACCCTAACCCTAAGTCAACCCTAACCCCAGGTCAACCCTAACCCTAAGTCAACCCTAACCCCAGGTCAACCCTAACCCTAACCCCAGGTCAACCCTAACCCTAACCCCAGGTCAACCCTAACCCCAGGTCAACCCTAACCCTAATGATGTCTTCATTATTAATCTACAATGTGGAAAATAATAAAAAATAAAGAAAAACCATTGAATGAGAAGGTGTGTCCAAACTTTTGACTGGTACTGTATATATATACACATACACGCATATATATATATACACACAGTACATATACATGCATATATATATACATACACACACACATATACACATATATATATATATATATATATATATATATATATATATATATATATATATATATATGTGTGTGTGTGTGTGTGTGTATGTATATATATATGCATGTATATGTGCTGTATATATATCTATATATATGTGTGTGTATGTATATATATGCATGTATATGTACTGCATGTATATATATATATATATATATATATATATATATATATATATATATGTGTGTGTGTATGTATATATATATATATATATGTGTGTATGTATATATATGCATGTATATGTACTGCATGTATATATATATATATATATATATATATATATATATATATTGACCGGTAGACGCTCTGTAAATGTACTCAATGTTCTGTATAGTCCTGTATGGTCCTGTATAGTCCTGTATGGTCCTGTATAGTTCTGTATAGTTCTGTATAGTCCTGTATAGTCCTGTATAGTTCTGTATAGTCCTGTATAGTCCTGTATGGTCCTGTATAGTCCTGTATAGTCCTGTATAGTTCTGTATAGTCCTGTATAGTCCTGTGCCCTGGCACATGGTCCCTTGTGCTGCATCCTGGCACACAAAGGCAGAGTGTGTTCTCAGAGATAAATATATGTGCGTGCGTGCGTGCGTGCGTGCGTGCGTGCGTGCGTGCGTGCGTGCGTGCGACTGCTTAAGCACTCATATACAAACTGCAGAGGTTTTATTGAATCAAGGAATCATGCTCTAGGACTCTGTTCAGGACTTACATTTATAATGACAGAGAACTTCCCCATTCCGCTCAGGATGTTGTACCAGATCCCTACACAGGGAACAGATGGGGAGGGAGGGAGGGAGGGAGGGAGGAGAGGGAGAGGGAGAGAGAGAGAGTGTGTGTGGGGGGGGGGGGAGGGAGGGAGAGACAGGGAGAGACATAGGAGAGAGATGTTTGAGAATTTGCAGTGATCAAAGTCTTTTGTTTCCATAAATAAAAGTATTTTCCTCAGACCAGACTCACATGGTGCGCATTAGTGTTTTTGACAAAGCAATATAATAATAAAACACAGGCATTTCCTTGTATGAACCACAGAGGGGGTTATGACTTATGAGAGGCCGGGTTCTCAGACTGAACACAGAGCACTGCAGTATATCAAACACTGGATTGTTGTTGGTGTATGAAAGGTGATGTACAAATAAATGTGTGTGTGGGGGGGGGGGGGTGTAAGGTGTGGTGTGTGTGTGTGTGTTCGTGTGTGTGTATGGGGGGGGGGGGTAAGGTGTGTGTGTGTGTGTGTGTGTGTGTGTGTGTGTGTGTATTCGTGTGTGTGTGTGTGTGTGTGGGAGGGGGAGGGGCTACCGATGTCTTTGGCCCGCACGGCGTCCGGTCGTCGGAGCTCGGTGACAAACTTCTTGGCGTCCAGCCGGATCTCAATGACGTTGTTGAGGAGGGCGAAGAGAGGAGCCAGGGGGAAGGACGCCACGAACAGGGACACGAACCCAAACTGGATTACTATAGACACACACACACACACACACACACACACACACACACACACACACACACACAGAGAGACACACACACACACACACACACACACACACAGACACACACACACACAGAGACCCACACACACACACACACACACACACACAGACACACACACACACAGAGACCCACACACACACACACAGAGACACACACACACACACACACACACACACACACACACACACACACACACACACAGGGACAGACAGACATTAGAAGACAGCAGCCAACAGATTAGAATCAACAATAACACAATCATTGGTATCCTCTACATCCTGTTGTTCGCACTCTCTGCCATGCTCTGAACAAACAAACACACAAACAGGCTGGTCTTGACGACCTCTGACCTGTCTGTAGAGAGCCAGAACAAACAGCAGCATCACAATCAAACGACACAGACTTCTCACCAATCAGAACTGGGCTGGAACGCATCCACATGAAGCCACACCATGAAAAAAGCAGCACTCATTTCAGATTAATTTATTACTTTTAATTCTATTGTAATTTAAACTTTTAATTTAACATTTGTTTTCTCCATTTCCTGTATTTGCACCTTTAAATCCCGTTTACAAATGTATCAGAATACAGTAGTTAATGTATCAGAATACAGTAGCTAATGTGAACAAGGGGAATTCTGTGTACACACACTTTACGATGAAGAAGTTAAAGATAATCTGCAGTGTTTCCGGTAGGGAGGGCAAGCGGACGCTGGGGTATTCATCCTGATGTCCAGGGCATCATAACTCAGGAAACACAGACACACAATGTTAATATGTGGTGGGACACATGCTAACATTTCCCATATCCATAGAGAGAGAGAGAGAGAGAGAGAGAGAGGGGAAAAGAGAGTGAGAACGTGTGTGCATGCCTGCCTGTATGTGTGTGTGTGTGTGTGTATGTGTGTGTGTGTGTGTGTGCGTGCGTGCATGCATGCCTGCCTGCCTGCCTGTGTGTGTATGTGTGTCAAAAGACCCAAAAGTTACAGTGTGTGTCCAGAGACACGGAACTCATTTCATGGATCACGGAATGTCCCACTCAGTCTGGCATGGACTTCCCAGGAGAACGCCAGAGCTCCAATCCTCCTCTCCTCTCCTCTCCTCTCCTCTCCTCTCCTCTCCTCTCCTCTCCTCTCCTCCTCTGCCTTTTAAGGTTACACATTAATCTAAAATAAGACGTGAAAGGATCAGGGATGTTTGTGACTGCACTGTGTGTTCTCATGTGACATACACGACCACACAGTAGAGACCGAACTGAGAAACTATCGCCTGGGACCGGCTGCTCTGAAGGCCTGGGACCGGCCGCTCTGAAGGCCTGGGACCGGCCGCTCTGAAGGCCTGGGACCGGCCGCTCTGAAGGCCTGGGACCGGCCACTCTGAAGGCCTGGGACCGGCCGCTCTGAAGGCCTGGGACCGGCCGCTCTGAAGGCCTGGGACCGGCCGCTCTGAAGGCCTGGGACCGGCCGCTCTGAAGGCCTGGGACCGGCTGCTCTGAAGGCTGCACGCCAACTCCAGCCCCAGATCAGCCCCAGATCAGCACCAGATCAGCACCAGACCCAGATCAGCTCCAGATCAGCCCCAGCCCTAGCTCAACCCCAAATCCAGCCCCAGCTTAACCCCAGCCCTACCCCAGTCCCACCCCCACCTCAACCCCAGCCCCAGCCTCAAACCTAGCCCCAACCACAGCCCTACCCCCTACCCTAGCTCCAACCCTACCCCGAGCCCAGCCCCACTCCAGATCAATCCCAGCCCAACTCCACTTCCAACCCCACCCCACTCCCAGCCGCAACCCAACCCCAGCCCCAGATCAACCCCAGCCCCAGATCAACCCCAGATATTCTGGGGCTGGTATTCTGTGAGAGAGGAACAGTAGCTGTGTGGGAAAAGGGATTTCCCAGCAGGCCTGTGATTGACGGGCCGTTCTCCAAACTACGGCAAAACAAAGAGTGGAGGAGCGCCGAGCACATGCTGGAGGGCAGGCTTCCAACAACCTCCACCCTCACCCTCACCTACAACAACCTCCACCCTCACCCTCACCTACAACAACCTCCACCCTCACTCTCACTTACAACAACCTCCACCCTCACCCTCACCTACAACAACCTCCACCCTCACCCTCACTCACAACAACCTCCACCATCACTCTCACCTGCTGGAGGGCAGGCTTCCAACAACCTCCACCCTCACTCACAACAACCTCCACCCTCACCCTCACTTCCAACAACCTCCACCCTCACCCTCACTCACAACAACCTCCACCCTCACCCTCACTTCCAACAACCTCCACCCTCACCCTCACCTGCTGGAGGGCAGGCTTCCAACAACCTCCACCCTCACCCTCACTCACAACAACCTCCACCCTCACCCTCACTTCCAACAACCTCCACCCTCACCTGCTGGAGGGCAGGCTTCCAACAACCTCCACCCTCACCCTCACTCACAACAACCTCCACCATCACCCTCACCTGCTGGAGGGCAGGCTTACAACAACCTTCACCCTCACCCTCACTCACAACAACCTCCACCCTCACCCTCACTTCCAACAACCTCCACCCTCACCCTCACCTGCTGGAGGGCAGGCTTCCAACAACCTCCACCCTCACCCTCACTCACAACAACCTCCACCATCACCCTCACCTGCTGGAGGGCAGGCTTACAACAACCTCCACCCTCACCCTCACTCACAACAACCTCCACCCTCACCCTCACTTCCAACAACCTCCACCCTCACCCTCACCTACAACAACCTCCACCCTCACCCTCACCTACAACAACCTCCACCCTCACCCTCACTCACAACAACCTCCACCCTCACCCTCACTTCCAACAACCTCCACCCTCACCCTCACCTACAACAACCTCCACCCTCACCCTCACTTACAACAACCTCCACCCTCACCCTCACTTACAACAACCTCCACCCTCACCCTCACTTACAACAACCTCCACCATCACTCTCACCTGCTGGAGGGCAGGCTTCCAACAACCTCCACCCTCACTCACAACAACCTCCATCATCACCCTCACCTGCTGGAGGGCAGGCTTCCAACAACCTCCACCCTCACCCTCACTCACAACAACCTCCACCCTCACCCTCACTTCCAACAACCTCCACCCTCACTCTCACTTGCTGTTTTACTACTCTCTCTCCCCCTCTCTCTCTCTCTCTCTCTCACTCTCACCTCCCCCTCTACACAAAATGTATGCACTCACTGTACGGGAAGTCGCTTTGGATAGAAGCATCTGCTAAATGTCACATGGGAGCAGTGCTATGGCCTCGGATTGGCTGAAACAGAACGGTGGTTCACTTCTTTTCACAGCGCTTTTATGACATCACAAGGTTCTCACGGGACGAGCGATCACAGTCCTTCGTTAACCAATGTCTCAGTGGCCGAGGGCTGTCAGTAGTCTAGAACATTCCCTCCTAGCCCCTAGGCTCGGCTGGTGTGTGTGTGTGTGTGTGTGTGTGAGAGAGAGAGAGAGAGACTGGGACCTGTGTGTTTTCTCTAGGACTCGCGCACACACACACACACACACACACACACACACACACCCACACACACACCCACACACACCCCCCCCCCCCCATACACACACCCATTCCAGTGACTGGTTTACAGGGCACTCTAATGTGGAGGCCTTAAACACTGCCACGCCCTGCTCCCCTGTCGCAAGTCCAGTCCTGGAACCCAGTGAATGGCTGGGAGTTCATCCCACTTTAATAGACACCAGTAAAACCCTCTCCTTTAGGGGCTTCTTTAACGTGGGGGCGGGGCCAGGTAGCAGGGAGAGAGTGGGTGGTCTCCAGGTGTGCCGCTACCTGAGCCCACGGAACCCCCCCCAACCCCCCCACCCCTCACTTTTTACTGCTCTCTGTCTCTCTGTATGCCAAGTCAAGCGTGCGTGTTAGGATGGATGACCCTGATGAAAGCCTGGAGGCTGGAGCATTGTGTGTGTGTGTGTGTGTGTGTGTGTGTGTGTGTGTGTGTGTGTGTGTGTGTGTGTGGCGTTTGTCTGTAGTGTTTGTGTGTGTGTGTGGCGTTTGTCTGTAGTGTTTGTGTGTGTGTGTGTGTGTAGCATTAGTCTACCCTCCATCCCTGAGTGAAGCAAACAGTAAAACTAACCTTTAATATCCACTTTCAGAGGTCTAACCTGCGTTTGGGTCGACGCCACCTGTTCTAGAGGGAGTTCTAGTGATCACGGGGGCTTTGATGACATCACAAGGGCTTTGATGATGTCACAAGGGCGTCGTCGATGACGTCACAAGGGCGTCAATGATAAAGTCACACTCACTCATCTCCATGTACTCCGGGGTGAGGCCCTCAAAGGGGTCTAGGGCGTAGTCCTGGTTCCACTGCTGGGGGGGGCGGGCCCTCTGCTCCTCCCTCTCCTCCTCCGTAGCCCCCTTGTCCTTCAACGACCGGCACAGCTTCTTCAGCTTACTGCGGGGGGGGGGGGGGGGAGAAGAGGATGGAGGAAGGGGGGGAGGGGGGGGAAGAGAAGAGGAAGGATGGAGGAAGGGAGGGAGGGAGGAAGGGAGGGGAGAAGAGATTAACAGTTATGGCATCTATTGCTCAATGTGTGTGCAAAATGTCCCCGCAGAGCACAGTAATCATCTTTAAGACCGTGTTATCATCTCAGTAGTTATGTCATACACACACGCACGCACGCACGCAGACACGCACGCAGACACGCATGCACACACACACACACACAGTTGTTGTTCAAAGTGAACTTGGGTGCCATGGCGACCCAGGCCACATAGAACAGCTGGAGACATTGCAGCCTGCTGTCTGCGGGTGTCTTTATAGACCATTACAACCCCCCCCCCCCCCCCACCCCCTTTTTGCTCTGCCCAAGCAAGGTATTTGATTGGTTTAACATGTCGCGGGTCATCACTCATCACTCATTTCAAGACAGGTTTCCACCCCTTTGTAGTTCCTTTCTGCAAAGGATTTCCCCAGGCTTTCCAAACTAGGACAGCCTGGTCCCAACGAGGCTACCCTCACCCAGTACGGCCTTCCGGCAGGAAGGGAACAATGACACAGGACGTTCAGTCAGGAATCAACTGTGTAGAACAAGACCCTTTCATGAGAGGTACATCGTAGGCGGAGCATCCAGAGTCAGGCACACTACACACGACTACCACAGTCACCGTGAGTGGAACTGTTTGCAATGAGAATGCTGCGCGCCAAGTTCTTGAAAGATCAAATTCCCAACATGTTCTATGTGGTCGAGGCCCCTGGTCTGTGTGTAATCTCTCTCACCGAGGTAATGCAGTTAGGGTCGTTAAACAGAGCGCTAACACATGCTAGCGCTTTCTTCTGTTACATGTACTGTAATGTGGGGATTGTCTCCAGCGGCAGTGATTGAACGGTTGGAGGCCTGGCAGCAACTGCTCAGCCACACAAACAAATGAAACACTGTTTTGCCGACGAGGGAGAAACAGCACGGGGGCAACAGTGAAATTAAACATTAATATTAACGATCGATCGTAAACGCAGGAGAGAGAATGGCCTCTAAGGGTTTTCTCATGCTGCCAGTGCTGAGGCCACACTTAATGGAGATATGGGCCGTGTGTGTGTGTGTGTGTGTGTGTGTGTGTGTGTGGATGTGTGTGTGTGTGTGTGTGTGTGTGTGTACACATGTGTACTGTGTGTGTGTGTGTGTGTGTGTACATGTGTGTGTACACCTGTACGTGTGTGTACACGTGTGTGTTTGTGTGTACGTGTGTGTACGTACTGTGTGTGTGTACACGTGTGTGTGTGTGTGTACGTGTGTGTGTGTGTGTGTGTGTGTACACGTGTGTACGTGTGTGTGTGTGTGTGTGTACGTGTGTGTGTGTGTGTGTACCTCTCTCTACAGTACATAGTCCTATTAATGCTCCAATAAAACGACTAAATGGAGCCATTGCATTATTCATTATTCATCCTCCAGAAACACACAAACACACAGAAACACACAGAAACACACAGAAACACACAGAAACACACAGAAACACACAGAAACACACAGAAACACACAGAAACACACAGAAACACACAGAAACACACAGAAACACACAGGCCTTTTCCAGCGCATGACTTTTTAATGGCTTTGCCTTTGTATCGTAAGTGCTTTCCTCCAACCATGGCGACATGCTCGCTTAACAGCTGTTCAAAAGCATTCACAGTAGACACACACACACACACACACACACACAGCAGACCAACTTACAGGGACACGCACACCCAGACAAAACATATTACCATCTATAATGACAAGCAGAGACAGACAGACAGACACACACACAAAAAGACATGCGCACACACACACACACACTGTACACACACACACACACACTGTACACACACACACACACTGTACACACACACACACACACACTGTACACACACACACACACACACTGTACACACACACACACACTGTACACACACACACACACACACTGTACACAGTACACACACATACACACGTACACACACACACACACACACACACACACACACACACACACACACACACACAGTACACACACATACACAGTATGTCCATGCTGGTGAGAGGTGGGTGGTAGCAGCACTGGTCTGTGGGGAGATTATACATCTCTGATGTAGGTCAGGTCTCTGGGATCTCTCTCTCTCTCTCTCTCTCTCTCACTGTATCATTCACTCCATCTCTATCCCTATCTTTCACTCTCTCCATCCCCCCGTCTCCCTCTCTCAATGGCCAAGCCAGGGACTCCTTTCATTTCCGTTCTCCTGCAGTAGGTGGTAGAGCAGCTCAAACCTGTGTTTTGAACAAATACACACACACACACACACACACACACACACACACGCACGCACGCAGTACATAGCACACACACACAGTACATAACATACACAGTACACACACACACACACACACACACACACACACACACACACACACACACACACATACATAGTACACACATACATAGTACACACACACACACACACTGAGTGGGACAGAGACAGCTGGAATCCCCCTGGCCCCTCAGACAGAGACACCAGATCTGCAGGTCTGGGCAACAGCAGATAAGAGCTCTTATTAAGAGCAGCCATGGAATGATGGGCCAGAAAGGAACGTCCAACCACAACATGACTCAGTCCTGGGCTTTCATTCAAACTCGAAAAGCCACGAGTGTTTCCGCTCAGCAAGTCTACACCCACGAGCATGCACATGAAGTATGACCCCTGACCCTTCACCCTTGACCCCCCCCCCCCCCAAGACCCAGGTTCAATCCTCCATCTCAACCTTTCTGCCCTTTAACCTGTCCTTTAACCTGTCCTTTAACCTGTCCTTTAACCTGTCCTTTAACCTGCCCTTTAACCTGCCCTTTAACCTGTCCTTTAACCTGTCCGTCCCCCTCTATGAATGTCTGCCATGACAAAGTGAAGACAATAACAAACATCAAAGTGCTTCTCTGTAGACATGAGAACAAAGCAAACAGCTTCTCCCTGACACACCTGACAGTGACACACGTGGCAGTGACACACCTGACACACTGACAGCTTTATCGTTTCCATGTAAAAGCATGCATAAACGCACATGCACGCGTGCTCGCATACACACGTGGACAGACACACACACACACACGCACACACACACACACACACACCGAGTTCTGAGGATAGTTCTGGAGTGATTGATGAAGTCTGTTGTTATCTAAGTGGTTTGAGAGATCTTTATCACAAACACACGCTCGATGTGACACACACACACGCACTCCCCCCCCCCACACACACACACGACACACACACACACACACACAGCTGCAGTGAGGCTGGACCCTTGCCCACCCAGCTGCTTCCCACCCGTCAGTGTTTCTGAGGAAGAGGCCGACAGGAGAGAATGTTGTTGCTGTTGCGCAACTCGCTGCCATTTGCATGTAACGACGATCAGTCAGGTGATACCGTCTGTCAGGTCACACCATCTGTCAGGTGGCACCATCTGTCATCTGTCAGCCAACCACAATGCTGCTGTCAGACATTGACATCCATAGGTGGAAGAGACCATTTTTCATGGCAGGCCATGTTGGACATGTTGGTCACCTGGGGGCTGGGTGACTGTGACACCTGTACAGGTGACACCAACAGGTGACATCAACAGGTGACTACTGACAGGGTTGTTTGCATCTTAGCCCGTCCTGGTCCATGATACAACCAGTCTGTCTGTCACCTGTCTGTCTGTCACCTGTCTGTCTGTCACCTGTGCAGGGAGGGGTAGAGAGAGAGGAGGGAGGGAGGGAGGGAGGGTGGGGGGGAGAGAGAGAGAGAGGAGAGAGGGAGAGAGGAGGGAGGGAGGGGTAGAGCCAGTGTTGTGATGTGTGAAGTAAGGATGACGGCCAGGGCGAGGAGGGAAGGAGGGATGAGGAGGAGGGAGGGAGGGATGAGGCAGAGGGAAGGAGGGATGATGAGGAGGGAAGGAGGGATGAGTGCAGATGAGGGAGGGAAAAGGGGGGGAAGAGTGCGGATGAGTGTGGATAGTAGTACTCACGGAATGCCGATTTCAAAGATGTTGTTCTGGATGAGCTGCTTCCCCAGCATGATTATACTGAGCTGAATACACAACTCTATCAGACAGCCCCCTGGAGCACACTGAGGGAGGGAGGGGGGGGGGGGGGGGGGGAGAGAGAGGGGCGAGAGGGAGGGAGGAGAGAGAGGGAGGGGAGAGAGGGAGGGGAGGAGGGGGGAGAGGGAGGAGAGAGGGAGAGGGGAGTTGGAGGAGAGAGAGAGAGGGGGGAGAGGGAGGAGAGAGAGAGAGAGGGGGGAGAGAGACAAAAATAGAGAGAGAGTTACAAAGAACTAGAATTATTTTCACATCCATAAAAATAAAAACAAATCCAAAATCTATTGGGGGG
>NW_028152268.1:10000-12500 GCF_951799395.1 Argentina silus | reverse complement strand
GTTTCTGTCCAGTCTGGCATTTAGCTGAATGTCACTTGGCCCACCCCTAGAACAGTGGAGCGGCCCTGTTCTAGAATGCCTCAGGCATTCTACCATGACACAGAGCTTCTAGAACATTCACAGAAGAACTGAGAGTGTTTTTGGCTGGGTTATGAAACAGGGATAACACGGTCTTCTCTCAGAGAAGGGTAAAGTAGTGTGAAGTATGGCCTCGTCCTGGGAGCTGTTTTCTGCTGTCCTGCTTGGTAATTGCAGGGCTCTGCTGAAAGGCCTGGCGAAGGGATGAGAGGAGGGGGAGGGAGGGAGAGGGGGAGAGAATAAAGGGGGAGGAGAAGGGAGAAAGGAAGTGGGTTATTCTTAGGCCAGCTTGTTCTGTAAGATGAACCCCAGGGGGCCTGTGCCTTTGCAAACATTTAATGCTTAAAAGCCAGAAAGCCTTTACACACGCGCACACGCACACGCACACGCACACGCACACGCACACGCATACCAAGAATTCACGGCATTTGGCAATCTTGTCTAATGGGCGTGATGGTGTTGTAGCAGGCAGAGAGAGGGGTGTTGAGGGGGGGTATGGGGGGGTGGGGGGGTGTGGGGGCTTTGAGGGGGGGTATGGGGGTGTTGGGGGGGGGTGTGGGGGCATTGAGGGGGGTGGGGGGGTGTTGAGGGAGTATGGGGTGTTGTGGGAGGAGGGGAGGGGTGTGAGGGGGTGTGAGGGCATTGAGGGGGGTGTGAGGGGGTGTGGGGGCATTAAGGGGGTGTGGGGGCATTGAGGGGGGTGTGAGGGGGTGTGGGGGCATTGAGGGGGGTGTGAGGGGGTGTGGGGGCATTAAGGGGGTGTGGGGGCATTGAGGGGGGGTGTGAGGGGGTGTGGGGTCATTGAGCGGGGTGTGAGGGGGTGTGGGGGCATTGAGGGGGGGTGTGAGGGGGTGTGGGGGGGTGTGAGGGGGTGTGAGGGGGTGTGGGGGCATTGAGGGGGGTGTGAGGGGGTGTGGGGGCATTAAGGGGGTGTGGGGGCATTGAGGGGGGGTGTGGGGGGGTGTGAGGGGGTGTGGGGGTGTGTGAGGGGGTGTGGGGGCATTGAGGGGGGTGTGGGGGGGTGTGAGGGGTGTGTGAGGGGGTGTGAGGGGGTGTGGGGGGGTGTGAGGGGGTGTGGGAGTGTTTGGATAGCATAGCCACTCTGGACTGCAACAAGCTAGCAATGACTCTGAACATGGAATACATGTGTGTATATGTGTGTGTGTGTGTGTGTGTGTGTGTGTGTGTGTGTGTGTGTGTGTGTGTGTGTGTGTGTGTGTGTGTGTTTGTTTGTAGGTTTACTGGCTGTTAAGCATCAAATGTGGCACCGCCACAGATCCCCTGGGGAATACACGTCTTACAGAACATGCATGCATGTGTGTGTGTGTGTGCCTGCCTGCATTGTATGTGTGTGTGTGTGTGTGTGTGTGTGTGTATGTGTGTGTGTGTGTGCGTGTGTGTGTGCACGCTCATGCGTGTGTGTGTGTGTGTGTGTGTGTGTGTGTGTGTGTGTGTGTGTGTGTGTTGTCCATCAGGCCCCCTGTTAGAGATGCCCAGAGCGTCCCTCCTCAGCCGAGCTGGTCTGCAGCAGTGGAGCAGGAGGGGACAGGGTGGTAGATTGCTCTATTTAAAAGGAGCCTCAGTGATAATAGAAACCCTCGGTCTCTGTCTCTCTGCCAGCCTCTCCAACTGGATGCTTTCCTTTGTTTTTAAAGGCCTGAAACCAAAACAGCCACCCGCCACCCCACCGCTGAGCAGGGTCACACGGGGAGCAGGTTCTACCCACCAACCAAATTCAGGATTTTTACAACTTGACATTCTTTTTACAGACTTAAAAAAGATTGTGTTCTACAGTGTGTCTTTGCTGTAACAGATGCTGTAGATACTTTACCTGACGATGACTCTGCCACTAGGTTCTTTCGCGATGGACATTTCTAAGATTTTAAGAAGAGCAAAACAATGGTGGTACACTGTGGTGTTGCTTGGCTTCTAAGGATAGTGATGCGATCGTGATTTTGTGGGTTTTGATGTTGATTCATGGTCATTACTGAGCGTGGAGTTGAGACCTTCCAGATGATGGGTTAGTTCGGGGTTGGTTTGTTCGAGGTTGGTTAGATGGTTGGAGATGGTTGGGTTAACGGTGCTCTTGTGATGTTTAATTCCCCCAATCATTATGAGTGTGACAACAGGAGATGGGATTGTCAGATTGCCCCCTGCAGACACACACAGACACACACACACACACGCACGCACGCACGCACGCACGCACGCACGCATGCACGCACGCACACGCACAAGCACACACACACACACACACACACACACACACACACACCTGTGAGCCATTATCTCTGGTAGATTTGGTTGAATGGCGGCTAATGGCGCCCCTGTCCCCACAGCAGCCTCCCTGCCAAGCCTCTCCCACTCTCTGCTTCCCACTTCCCACTTCCACACTGAAAGGAAGAATCCCCCCCGCTGCCAA
>NW_028152269.1:0-5000 GCF_951799395.1 Argentina silus | reverse complement strand
GTGTTCAGATCCATCAGGTAATTAGGCGGCAGATCGCTGGCTGGGCGCTGGTGACCCGTCACACCGCTGTTTCTGCTGAAGACGTGATGCTCTCCACCGGTCAGGAGATGAGCAGCTTTAATGACGTGATGTATAGTCTTGTTGTTGTTGTTGTTGTTGATGTTGTTGTTGTTGTTGTTGTTGTTGTTGTTGTTGATGTTGTTGTTGTTGTTGTTGTTGATGTTGATGTTATTGATGTTGTTGTTGTTGTTGTTGTTGATGTTGTTGATGTTGTTGATGTTATTGTTCTTGTTCTTGTTGTTGATGTTATTGTTGTTGTTGTTGATGTTATTGTTGTTGTTGACGTTGTTGATGTTGTTGTTGTTGTTGTTGATGATGTTATTGTTGTTGTTGTTGATGTTGATCTTGTTGTTGTTGATGATGATGATGTTGATGATGTTGTTGTTGTTGATGTTGATCTTGTTGTTGTTGATGATGATGATGATGATGTTGTTGTTGTTGTTGTTGTTGTTGATGTTGTTGTTGATGTTGTTGTTGATGTTGATGATGATGTTGATGATGTTGTTGTTGTTGTTGTTGTTGTTGTTGTTGTTGATGTTGTTGTTGTTGTTGTGGTACCTAAACCAAATTTAATGTCCCCAATATACACTCCACATAGACAACACTGTACAATACACACTCCAATACACACTCATATACACACTCCACAAACACAATCATATACACACTCCAATACACAATCATATACACACTCCAATACACAATCATATACACACTCCAATACACAATCATATACACACTCCACATACACACTCCTATAGGGTTAGGGTTAGGGTCAGTGTTAGGGTTAGGGTTAGGGTCAGTGTTAGGGTCAGTGTTAGGGTTAGGGTTCGGGTTAGGGTTAGGGTCAGTGTTAGGGTCAGTGTTAGGGTTAGGGTTAGGGTAGGGTCAGTGTTAGGGTCAGTGTTAGGGTCAGGGTTCGGGTTAGGGTCAGTGTTAGGGTCAGTGTTAGGGTCAGTGTTAGGGTTAGGGTTAGGGTTAGGGTCAGTGTTAGGGTCAGTGTTAGGGTTAGGGTTAGGGTTAGGGTCAGTGTTAGGGTCAGTGTTAGGGTTAGGGTTCGGGTTAGGGTCAGTGTTAGGGTCAGTGTTAGGGTTAGGGTTAGGGTTAGGGTCAGTGTTAGGGTCAGTGTTAGGGTCAGGGTTCGGGTTAGATGTCTTGTCTCAGTAGAACTAGTTGGCCTTGAATGATGCCATGCGCCTGGAGAGGCAGTGAGAGTCAGAAGCTCTCCTATTTATGATCTGAGGTTATTGAGACAGTAAGAAATTGACGGGGCAATAAGCGAGCAGGACAACATGAGCGGGTGCTGGATAATGATTTGCTTTGTAAACGTAAACGCTGACACATCAGCATAAGATGCAGTCTTATTATTTGATTCCAACCGCACGGTGTGAGCAATCTCAGCAATGAATGTCGTTTCCCACTTTGATGCGAGTTTGACATTTTTATGAGGTGATCTGTTAGGCTTAAGGTGGAGGCTCCAACAAGCTGACATTTCAGATGTTTGAACTTAGTATAAGACCACAGAATCAACAGATTAAGGAATGCTATCAGCAAAATAAACTTACTGCATGTGAAAACATGTCTTGATATATTCAACAACATTGAATAATACTTTAGTAGTCTTAATACAATATATCATACATACATATTATTGTATATATTGCATATAATACATATAATACATATAATACATCTTATATATATATACACCTTGCCAAGAGTGTGCAAAGCTGTCATCAAAGCAAAAGGTGGCTACTTTGAATAATCTAAAATATAAAACATATTCTGGTTTGTTGAACACTTTTTTGTTTACTACATAATTCCACATGTGTTCCTTCATAGTTTTAATGTCTTCAATATTAATCTACAATGTAGAAAATAATTTAAAAAAAAAGAAAAACCATTGAATGAGAAGGTGTGTCCAGACCTTCGACTGGTACTGTATGTATATATATATATATGCAGCCTATATAGTATTCTATATAATGTCATAGTCAATGAAATACATTAGTAAAGATGTGAACATGTCTAAGCCTCCACACAAGTTAGAGAGACATATCCCTCCACACAAGTTAGAGAGACATATCCCTCCACACAAGTTAGAGAGACATATCCCTCCACACAAGTTAGAGAGACATATCCCTTCACACAAGTTAGAGAGACATATCCCTCCACACAAGTTAGAGAGACATATCCCTTCACACAAGTTAGAGAGACATATCCCTCCACACAAGTTAGAGAGACATATCCCTCCACACAAGTTAGAGAGACATATCCCTCCACACAAGTTAGAGAGACATATCCCTCCACACAAGTTAGAGAGACATATCCCTTCACACAAGAGAGACATATCCCTCCACACAAGAGAGACATATCCCTCCACACAAGTTAGAGAGACATATCCCTCCACACAAGAGAGACATATCCCTCCACACAAGAGAGACATATCCCTCCACACAAGTTAGAGAGACATATCCCTCCACACAAGTTAGAGAGACATATCCCTCCACACAAGTTAGAGAGACATATCCCTCCACACAAGTTAGAGAGACATATCCCTCCACACAAGTTAGAGAGACATATCCCTCCGCCATCACCTGAAGGTGGGACATTGGAGGTGAGATTAAACCTCCAGCATTGCATCCAATTCCACCTGAGTTAGACGCTGACATCCTGTTGTTGCAAATAAAGAATTTTTATTTCTGCTGAAGAACTGAAGTCTCTCAGAGGGAGGGAGAGTGACGCACATCACACACACTGCTGTGAAGATGAGAGGAAGATGTCTTGTTTTGGTTTGAAATGAAAACCAGTGTGGGAGGAATGATTGTGAACACACACCTTGGCAGGGGAGGCTGTGGAGGTAGAAATCGGAGGACATGTTTGAGGCTCGTGTTTGATCCCGTTCCTCATTCCGTTCCATTGCATTACAGTGAGCCCCGTCCTCCGATTTCTACTTCCACCAGCCTCCCTTGCACATTGGCCAAAAACCCAAGGCCAGCCCTGGTGTTTTGGTTTAAGATGCCATCTTTTCTATCTTTGGAGTTGCAGGGGTCCCAGATCTGCAGGGGTCCCAGATCTGCAGGGGTCCCAGATCAGCAGGGGTCCCAGATCAGCAGGGGTCCCAGATCTGCAGGGGTCCCAGATCAGCAGGGGTCCCAGATCTGCAGGGGTCCCAGATCTGCAGGGGTCCCAGATCTGCAGGGGTCCCAGATCTGCAGGGGTCCCAGATCAGCAGGGGTCACAGATCTGCAGGGGTCCCAGATTTGCAGGGGTCCCAGATTTGCAGGGGTCCCAGATTTGCAGGGGTCCCAGATCTGCAGGGGTCCCAGATTTGCAGGGGTCCCAGATTTGCAGGGGTCCCAGATTTGCAGGGGTCCCAGATCTGCAGGGGTCACAGATCAGCAGGGGTCCCAGATCTGCAGGGGTCACAGATCTGCAGGGGTCCCAGATCTGCAGGGGTCCCAGATCAGCAGGGGTCCCAGATCTGCAGGGGTCCCAGATCTGCAGGGGTCCCAGATCAGCAGGGGTCACAGATCTGCAGGGGTCCCAGATTTGCAGGGGTCCCAGATTTGCAGGGGTCCCAGATTTGCAGGGGTCCCAGATCTGCAGGGGTCCCAGATTTGCAGGGGTCCCAGATTTGCAGGGGTCCCAGATTTGCAGGGGTCCCAGATCTGCAGGGGTCCCAGATCTGCAGGGGTCCCAGATCTGCAGGGGTCCCAGATCCAGACGACACTGCCCTGGTCCTAAACCAAGGAAGTCATGGTAACAGGTTCATTTTTTATGTTTCAGTATCAGTACAGAAGTAACAGAAATACAATATGAACATGATAATTGTGTTCTAGGCGATGAGAAGGTGGTGGTCTGATTCAGTAGGAAATTCAAGATGGAGGTCTGGGCCCAGACGGGTGTAATACTATGTGTGATACTTTCTCTCCCACCTTCTCTCTCTCTCTTCCCACCCTTCTCTCTCTGTCTCTCTCTCTCTCTCTCTCTCTCTCTCCCTCCTCTCTCTCTCTTACATGTGTTAAAGTTATACTTGTGCCCTCTTGCTGAGGTTTTCGCACATTCACCAACAGAAGCTCAGGCGACAGACCGTTTTTAATTGAAAGTTTGACGAACTAGAATTGCATATTAGATCTGGAAATATACTGGTGGAAAAGATTAGTGATGATTAAGTATAGTCTTGAAAGATTAGCTTTGATTTGTCAACAGTGTGTGTGTGTGTGTGTGTGTGTGTGTGTGTGTGTATGTGTGTGTGTGTGTGTGTGTGTGTGTACTGTATCATGACAACATTGCCCTACTCTTGTAGAATACGTGAGAGCTTTAATACCATTGAGATGTAGTTTGTGTTGGAATCCCTGGATGAGGATTCACAGAGCAGTCTGCCCTTTCCTGAGGAGGTGTGTATGTGTGTGTGTGTGTGTGTGTGTGTGTGTGTGTGTGTGTGTGTGTGTGTGTGTGTGTGTGTGTGTGTGTGTGTGTGTGTGTATGTTTCTGCCTGCCTGCCTGCCTGCCTGCCTGTCTGTCTGTCTGTCTGTCTGTCTGTCTGTCTGTCTGTCTGTCTCTGCCTGTCTGTCTGTCTGTCTGTCTGTCTGTCTGTCTGTCTGTCTGTCTGTCTAGCTGTCTGTCTGCCTGTCTGTCTAACTGTCTGTCTGCCTGCCTGTCTGGGACAGATGAGGACAGCTACATGATTGAAGGTCCAGACCCCTGAATACTTCACATTGTTCTCGCCTCATTAGGAGAATGTTAGATCAGCTGATCTGGCTTGGATTGACCTGGACAGAGCGATGGGAGAATGTGCTTGCAATGTCATTGGATGTTACATTCCAAGAACCCTCCCCCCACATGCCTGTTGAATGGTTGCTTGTTGTTCTGTGGGTTAGGGTTAGGGTTAGGGTTAGGGTTAGGGTTAGGGTAGGACTATTTGCGGAGTTGGGGTT
>NW_028152270.1:22500-26174 GCF_951799395.1 Argentina silus | reverse complement strand
CAACCATGTTTTGACCCTGACCCTAACCCTCCTGTTGGCCCAGTCCAACCATGTTCTGACCCTGACCCTCCTGTTGGCCCAGTCCAACCATGTTCTGACCCTGACCCTCCTGTTGGCCCAGTCCAACCATGTTCTGACCCTGAGCCTGAGCCTGAGCCTGAGCCTGAGCCTGAGCCTGAGCCTGAGCCTGAGCCTGAGCCTGAGCCTGACCCTGACCCTGACCCTGACCATGACCCTGACCCTGACCCTGAGCCTGACCCTGACCCTGAGCCACTAGGGCAGTAACTAACACCCTGAGCCTGACCCTGACCCTGACCCTGACCCTGACCCTGACCCTGACCCTGAGCCACTAGGGCAGTAACTAACACTGTTTTATTAGCCATATAATCGATCCAATCAACCGTTGGAATGTGGTCATTTTATATAGCTAGGCTACGCTAGGCTACGCTAGGCTACGCTAGGCTACGCTAGGCTACGCTACGCTACGCTAGGCTAGGCTAGTCTCTATCACAGGGGTGTAAGTTAGCCTACAGCTTGTACCTCTGCTGTGATTGGAGAGGGCGGGCTAAGCCAGGCGCAGGGCTGTGATTGGACAGGGCGGGCTAAGCCAGGCGCAGGGCTGTGATTGGACAGGGTGGGCTAAGCCAGGCGCAGGGCTGTGATTGGACAGGGTGGGCTAAGACAGGCGCAGGGCTGTGATTGGACAGGGTGGGCTAAGCCAGGCGCAGGGCTGTGATTGGACAGGGTGGGCTAAGCCAGGCACAGGGCTGTGATTGGACAGGGTGGGCTAAGACAGGCACAGGGCTGTGATTGGACAGGGTGGGCTAAGACAGGCACAGGGCTGTGATTGGACAGGATGGGCTAAGCCAGGCACAGGGCTGTGATTGGACAGGGTGGGCTAAGACAGGCACAGGGCTGTGATTGGACAGGGTGGGCTAAGCCAGGCACAGGGCCGTGGAGAGACGTGGTTTTCTTAGTAAATAAGAGTCAGATGTAGGTTAAGCAGCACAGACCTTGGTGCAGCACAGACCTTGGTGCAGCACAGACCAGACCTTGGTGCAGCACAGACCTTGGTGCAGAACAGACCTTGGTGCAGCACAGACCTTGGTGCAGCACAGACCAGACCTTGGTGCAGAACAGACCTTGGTGCAGAACAGACCAGACCTTGGTGCAGAACAGACCTTGGTGCAGCTGGTCACTGGAGGACACAGGCAGGAGGCTGAATCATTGGAGGTGATTGATCCTGAGAGTTAACCATCCATTTTCTGCTACTCTCCTGAGCCACAGGGGTGTGTGTGTCAAATGTGTGTGTGTGTGTGTGTGTGTGTGTGTGTGTGTGGTTATCAAGCCCGGTAAGATCTGTAGGCAGGACCTTTCCGTAGGTGTATGGATGCTTTATTGTTTACTCGAAAGACACACACACCACTTACAGACTCACACACACACACACACACTCACACCACTGACAGACTCACACACACACACACACACACACACACACACACACACACACACACTCACACCACTGACAGACTCACACACACACACACACACACACACACTCACACCAGTGACAGGCTCACAGACACACACTACTGACAGGCTCACACACACACACACACACACACACACACACACACACACACACACACACACACACACACATACACACACACACACACACACACTCACACTCACAGTCACACACACCACTGACAGACTCACACACACTTGTTTTTAACTAGGGCTCCTGTATGGAAGATATTTATATCTCAGTGGGTTAGGGTTAGGTCTAGGGTTAGGGGGTTAGGGTTAGGTCTAGGGTTAGGTCTAGGGTTAGGGGGTTAGGGTTAGGTCTAGGGTTAGGGTTAGGTCTAGGGTTAGGGGGTTAGGGTTAGGGTTAGGTCTAGGGTTAGGGGGTTAGGGTTAGGGTTAGGTCTAGGGTTAGGTCTAGGGTTAGGTCTAGGGTTAGGGGGTTAGGGTTAGGTCTAGGGTTAGGGGGTTAGGGTTAGGGTTAGGGTTAGGGGGTTAGGATTAGGGTTCGGGTTCGGGTTCGGGTTCGGGCTAGCTAAGTCTTAACTGGATGAAAAAAGAGGATACAGTCCATGAAATTGTAAATTGATAGAAAGATAGAAACAGAAACATAGACACATAGAAAGATAGAAACAGAAACATAGAAACAGAAACATAGACACTTAGAAACACAGACACATAGAAACACAGACACATAGAAACATAGACACATAGAAACACAGACACATAGAAACACAGACACATAGAAACATAGACACATAGAAACACAGACACATAGAAACACAGACACATAGAAACACAGACACATAGAAACACAGACACTTAGAAACATAGAAACAGAAACATAGACACATAGAAACACAGACACATAGAAACACAGACACATAGAAACATAGACACATAGAAACATAGACACATAGAAACACAGACACATAGAAACATAGACACATAGAAACATAGAAATAGAAACATTTGTTGTCTGTCGATCAACCTCACTAGGACATGTGACCTACCTCAGCAGGACTCCTCCAGAGTAATCTCTCTCTGGGGGTTAGGGTTAGGGTTAGGACGTAGCACAGGGGCAGTAAATAACCTCTGGCACCCCCGACCTTTGACCCCTTCTTGACCCCCCTCCCTTTGACGGTGTGACCCCCCCAGGCCCGTAGAGGGGTGGCAGACATGACAGGTAACCAAGAACAGCTTGGACCGTTGGGCGGTCTGGAGGGGGAGCGGCAGGTTTGATGTTTCACACACACACACACACACACACACACACACCCACCCACCCACCCCACTCCTCCCCCTGAGCCCCCAGAGAAAGAAAGATAGACAGAAACAGAGGGAGGAGAGAGAGAGAGAGGGAGAGAGAGAGAGAGAGAGAGAGAGAGAGAGTGAGAGAGAGAGTGAGAAGGAGAGAGAGAGAGAGAGAGAGAGACAGAGAGAGACAGAGAGAGAGAGAGAGAGAGAGTGAGAAGGAGAGAGAGAGAGAGAGAGAGAGACAGAGAGAGACAGAGAGAGAGTGAGAGAGAGAGTGAGAAGGAGAGAGAGAGAGAGAGAGAGAGACAGAGAGAGAGTGAGAGGGGAGAGAGAGGGAGAGGGGAGAGGAAGTGTGTGTTTTAGTCTGGACAGTCTCACCTGGACTCACACACACACAGACCGGGCTTACAGTTAGAACAGTCAGAATTCACTGTTCACGCTTCCATCCCATCCTCCTACACCCATTTTGAAGGAATCCCATTTCCGTGGATAATGAAAACAACGTCTCTGTGGCGGTGTTCAGACGTGTCAGTAGTGCTCAGGCAGGCAGAGGAAGGTGGCGGTGTTCAGACGTGTCAGTAGTGCTCAGGCAGGCAGAGGAAGGTGGCGGTGTTCAGACGTGTCAGTAGTGCTCAGGCAGGCAGAGGAAGGTGGCGGTGTTCAGACGTGTCAGTAGTGCTCAGGCAGGCAGAGGAAGGTGGCGGTGTTCAGACGTGTCAGTAGTGCTCAGGCAGGCAGAGGAAGGTGGCGGTGTTCAGACGTGTCAGTAGTGCTCAGGCAGGCAGAGGAAGGTTTGTTTGACATGGTGCCGTTATTGAAGAGGGTCTAGGTTGTGTTGAACGCGGGGGCTCTCTGGGGTCCCAGGAGCAGGAAGTGTGTGTGGG
>NW_028152270.1:5000-12500 GCF_951799395.1 Argentina silus | reverse complement strand
ATCTGTCCCGGGTCGCTCTCTCTCTCACACACACACACACACACACACACACACACACACACACACACACACACACACACACACACACCCCACTCTGACCTCCTCCTTACCCCCTGAGGGCTCAGGAAGTGCTCTCTCAGTAGGTGATGGGATCGTGACACAGAGGAGATCGCTCAGGCAGCGCCCCTGCAGGAATGTCCCCACACACACACACACACACACACACGCACACACACACACACTGCCTCGCTCAGTGTTCCAGAACGCCCCCCCCCCCCCCCCCCCTCTCCTTTGAAACTCATTTCCTCTCTCAATTATTCTTCACTCCTCCTTTTGTTTTCCTCCTCCTTGTTCCTCCATTCCTCCTCCTTGTTCCTCCATTCCTCTGCTTTGTTCCTCCATTCCTCCTCCTTGTTCCTCCATTCCTCTGCTTTGTTGCTTTATTCCTTGTCCATTAGTGTGTGTGTGTGTGTGTGTGTGTGTGTGTTTTAGCAGCCCTGCTCAGCTTCTTGACGCCCAGGCCCTCTGACACCCTCACCCCCCCCCTCTCCAGACCCGGACCCCCTTCCACCTGTACGCCCCCCGTGCCCCCCAGGCCAGGCAGAAGGGACTGCTTCATGGGAACATACAAGTGTAGATTTTGCCAGATGGTTCCGTGCTGCAGGGTCCCTTCCTTGTTTGCACTCTTGTCTCCCTCTCTGTGATGTGTGGCTAGCCTCTAGCTGAGTGATTGGATTGGTGCGTGTCCGTGTCCGTGTTGTGTGTGTCCGTGTGTGTGTTGTGTGTGTGTTGTGTGTGTGTTGTGTGTGTGTATTTATGTCTGTGTTTCTGTGTGTGTGTGTGTTTGTGTGAGAAGCTGATGGCCATGCAGGGGGAGACAGGGAGTTGTGGTCCCCCCCCCAGGCCTATCTGATGGTTTAGACAGGTGTCTAGGTCCTGGCCGCTCTCCCCCCCCCCCCCCCCCCCCCCTCCACGGTCTGGAGCGCTGTCATGTGGTCTCAGATCTGGCCACACACCAGATAGGACACTTTGAAGCCGCTTAGGAAAACGTCCACAAAATGTCTGTGAGGAAAATCAACTTTCTTCAGAAGACAGCATCTCTCTCTCTCTCTCTCTCTCTCTCTCTCTCTCTCTCTCTCTCTCTTCTCTCTCTCTCTCTCTCTCTCTCTCTCTCTCTCTCTCTCTCTCTCTCTCTATCAGTCCATATCTCCTCTTTCCACTTAATTCCGAGCGTTTCCAGGGCTACGATAAGAGCTGGATGGTGTAATCTGAGTGTCCTCCATTCCTTCTTGTTTGTAGTTGGGAAAAAAAAGAGAGATAAGTCGCTTTTCTTCTCCTCCGCTTTTCCCTCACTCCTTCCCTCACTCCTTCCCTCACTCCTTCCCTCGCGTTCCCTCACTCCTTCCCTCGCTCCTTCCCTCGCTCCTTCCCTCGCTCCTTCCCTCACTCCTTCCCTCACTCCTTCCCTCGCTCCTTCCCTCACTCCTTCCCTCGCTCCTTCCCTCCCTCCCTCACTCCTTCCCTCCCTCCCTCCCTCCCTCACTCCTTCCCTCACTCCTTCCCTCACTCCTTCCCTCCCTCCCTCCCTCCCTCACTCCTTCCCTCCCTCCCTCCCTCCCTCACTCCTTCCCTCACTCCTTCCCTCACGTTCCCTCACTCCTTCCCTCACTCCTTCCCTCCCTCCCTCCCTCACTCCTTCCCTCACTCCTTCCCTCACTCCTTCCCTCCCTCCCTCCCTCACTCCTTCCCTCACTCCTTCCCTCACTCCTTCCCTCGCGTTCCCTCCAGAACCAATTAAAAAAGAACCTCATTATCCCGCTGTGTCGCCATGGCGATGGCGTTCTCCCATGGCGACGACAACTGCTGGTCACAGTCGGCACTCCAGAGCAGTATTTGAATTGTTATTTGAATTGTTATTTGAATTGTTATTTGAATTGTTTCAAATACTTTGGACCTGGCTGGAGTGGCAGATGGGCAGGGTTGCCAACCAGCAACCCTCCAGTCACCAGCTTGCATCCCGCCCCCACCTTGAGATAACCACGCCCCCACCTTGAGATAACCATGCCCCCACCTTGAGATAACCACACCCCCACCTTGAGATAACCACGCCCCCACCTTGAGATAACCACGCCCCCACCTTGAGATAACCACGCCCCCACCTTGAGATAACCATGCCCCCACCTTGAGATAACCACACCCCCACCTTGAGATAACCACGCCCCCACCTTGAGATAACCACGCCCCCACCTTGAGAGAACCACACCAGCTTGACCTTGAGCGTGTCATGTGTGCGTCTGGCGGAGCCGCGTAGAGGAATGCTCTGAATGATGGACGCAGCAGCTTCCTGTTTCAGTCTTACATCTTGACTACAACAGCAGGGTCCTGTTTCAGTCTTACATCTTGACTACAACAGCAGGGTCCTGTTTCAGTCTTACATCTTGACTACAACAGCAGGGTCCTGTTTCAGTCTTTATTTTTTATTATGCTCAATGAATCGAATCGGCTGTCAGAGAGAAATATGACATGGTAGTCTCGCTTACACACTAGGCCTGCCCAGACTGTGTGTGTGTGTGTGTGTGTGTGGAATGTGTGTTCTAGGAGTGTGTTTTCTGGGGGTGTGTAGAGTGTGTGTGTGTGAGTGTATGATGTCACTACAATGACAGCTGGGGATTCCAGTGTTTACGAGCGTTCCTGGAGTTTCTCTCCTCTGTAGTTCAGCCTCTCAGACAGAGTGTTAGGGTTTCGCCCCCACCCTCTGATCCCCCCAGGCCCCCCCCACACAGACCACCTGGGACCAGGTATGACCCAGAGCACAGTCTGAGCACGCAGCAGACCTAGAGTCATGTACCAGACATGCCTGTCCCCCAGGCCATGGTTCAGTACGTCAGACTAGGAGGAAGTGAGTACTTCTGTCCTGCCTCTCCTCAGCCTCACCATCCTCACCGTCCTCCTCAGCCTCACCATCCTCCTCAGCCTCACCATCCTCACCGTCCTCCTCAGTCTCACCGTCCTCCTCATCCTCACCGTCCTCACCGTCCTCCTCAGCCTCACCGTCCTCCTCACCGTCCTCCTCAGCCTCACCGTCCTCCTCATCCTCACCATCCTCACCGTCCTCACCGTCTTCCTCAGCCTCACCGTCCTCCTCACCGTCCTCCTCATCCTCACCATCCTCACCGTCCTCCTCAGCCTCACCGTCCTCACCGTCCTCCTCAGCCTAACCGTCCTCACCGTCCTCACCGTCCTCACCGTCCTCCTCAGCCTCACCGTCCTCCTCATCCTCACCCTCCTCACCGTCTTCATCACTTTGGTCACTCTCACGACAGTCAGTCTGTGACATGACAGCATGTAATGTAACTATGGTGACCAGGTTCATTCCATGTTGAACATCTGGAATGACTGTAGCCGTTCATAGAACCATGAGCTCAGCTGGGGCTGCATAGGCCTTCAATCCAACCACCGACAACGACCTCAATAATGACCTCAATAATGACCTCAATAATGACCTCAATAATGACCTCAATAATGACCTCAATAATTATGTCATTTTAGTGGCACAAACATATTGATAGATCTTCCCATAAGAGCAACGAATGTCCAGCTGTCTGTTCTCAACCTCACCAGAGCAGCCTTCTCTCTATTCTGACAGTCCAGTCAGAAGTAAACAACCTGATCATGGAACTGAACTCTAATCAGTATTTTTAGAGGTATTTTGGACACATCCCTGCATAATACCCTTATCAAAAAACTATTTCAGAAACAATTATTACAAATTCCAGATTGCATCAAATCTAACAAGATAATGACAGGCTACTTACCAGTGAATTGGGTTTTGAAATGTTAATTCACCCCAAGACAAGACTTGAATATTTTCTGTGCACAATATTGTACAAATTAGCACATTATATCATTTTGATAACAATCATTGCCTTTTCACTAAAACATTTGTAAAATGTTGTACAGAGGACTTACCAATGCTCAGTCTTTCTCCAACTACCTGACTCCCAGAATGTTCACATACCCAAGACTCTGTCCCTATGGCAACCCCTGTACGATGTCATCGTTTGTGACATCACACCAAGCTGTGCTTGTTCCTGTGAGGAGCAGGTTGGGGAGGTCTCTCTCTGCTTGCTGGAGTCATCCAAGGGCTCAGTTAGATGGAGCCCACATTGTAGTACACACAATCTTTCCAAATGAAATGAAAGAGTTGTTTGGGTTCTGTAGAAGCCTATTACCTCAGCCATGAGACTCCCCTCACAGGTGGATGGTTCCAGTTCTCAGAATGCGCCATGTCTGAAACGTTTCTTTGTCAGGTCATTTTGTCCAGTCAGATGCCCTCGTAGCTCCTCCCACTGTCACCTGTCCACTCTGGTGTCTGAGATGGCCTGGTAGCTCCTCCCACTCTGGTGTCTATTTGAGGAGTTTGATTGGTGTATTTGCAGACGTTGACATGCCCAGTAGCTGTTCTCCTCCCTCAAAGATTCACTCTCCTCACCCCCTCATCTCCTCTCCTCACCCCCTCATCTCCTCTCCTCAACCCCTCATCTCCTCTCCTCACCCCCTCATCTCCTCTCCTCAACCCCTCATCTCCTCTCCTCACCCCCTCATCTCCTCTCCTCACCCCCTCATCTCCTCTCCTCAACCTCAAGGCTGCCCCCCCTGTGTATGTGTGTGTGTGTGTGTGTGTGTGTGTGTGTGTGGGCTGATGTGGCTCCTGCTCCCACCTCTCTCCCGCCCCTTTGAAATGAGACTTAAAAGCAACGCCGGCGTTGGAATGAAAGCAGTTCTTCTTGTGTTTAATCGAACAGCCTCTCGTTCAAAACCCCCCAATTAACATCACTTCTGTGAACGGTCTCCTGCACCCCAGTGGGGGTAATTAAACTGGCAGTTTTCACTGATGAAGGCTTACGCACTACGGGGAGGAGGGGGCACTGTGTGTGTGTGTGTGTGTGTTTGTGTGTCTGTCTGTGTGTGTGTGTGTGTGTTTGTGTGTGTGTTTGTGTGTGTGTGTGTGTGTGTGTCCGTGTGTGGGTCCGTGTGTGTGTCGGTGTGTGTGACTGTCTGTGCGCGGCCGTTTGAGTAGGTGTGTGAGTGTGTGTGAGTGTGTGAGTGTGTGTGTGTGTGTGTGTGTGTGTGTGAGAACAGCGTGAATGTGACAGGCCGTGATGTTCCGCCTCCAGAGCTGGATGCCGTCCCTGTGGTGTTGTGTCACCCAGTCTGCTTCCTGATGACAAACATCACAGTGTTCACAGCAGACTGCGCTGTTTCTCAACTAAACTCTCTCTATCTCTCTCTCTCTCTCTCTCCCTCCCTCCCCCCCTCCCCTCCCCTCCCCTTCTCCCTCCCTCCTTCCCTCCCTCTCCCCCCCTCCTCCCTCCTTCCTTCCCTCCCTCCCTCCTTCCCCCCCTCCCCCCCCCCTTCTCCCTCCCCTCCCTCCCTCCCCCCTCCCTCCAGGGTGAGTCAGTAACAGTAACCCAGTCCCAGTCTTCCCAGTGTCCCACATTAAGCGTGCTGGTTTCTAACTAGTGTCAGGCACAGATCATGTTGACACACTGTACTTCTGACACACAGTGCTTCTGACACACAGTGCTTCTGACACACAGTGCTTCCTAATATGAGCTGTGTGTGTATGTGACTCTCTGTGTGCGACTCTCTCTGTGTGTGTGTGTGTGTGTGTGTGTGTGTGTGTGTGTGTGTGTGTTTCCGATCCGGCTGACCCATACCATACTGGGCTGACTCAGATCATTTCATGTCACATGATCCTTTCCAGAACTGTTTTATCTACTGTGGTGCATGTCTGGCCTGTACGGCTGGCCTGGCCCAACCGGTCTGGACCAGAGGAGGTGTCTCTGTGGGATTCATGTCCGTGGTACCGGTCTGGACCAGAGGAGGTGTCTCTGTGGGATTCATGTCCGTGGTACCGGTCTGGACCAGAGGAGGTGTCTCTGTGGGATTCATGTCCGTGGTACCGGTCTGGACCAGAGGAGGTGTCTCTGTGGGATTCATGTCCGTGGGACCGGTCTGGACCAGAGGAGGTGTCTCTGTGGGATTCATGTCCGTGGGACCGGTCTGGACCAGAGGAGGTGTCTCTGTGGGATTCATGTCCGTGGTACCGGTCTGGACCAGAGGAGGTGTCTCTGTGGGATTCATGTCCGTGGTAGCGGTCTGCCTGCCTGTTAGGACTCTGTGTCAGGAGAGAAGTGTCAAGTTGTGAATTCTGTTATACTGTATGACTTCAGTAAATCCCAGTGACTCTGATTCTGTTGGCGACCTGAAGTTAATTCTGGTGACGGGTATGTCTGGTCTGAGTCCTACCATGCTCTTAACTGTGTGCTGTAGTGTTAGCTGGAACATGGGTGCTCCCTGGCTTATGACCACGCAGGGCGGAGGGATGGAGGAGCAGACAGCCGCTCTCTCTGTACACAGAGCAGATGAAACAGCATTCAGATGCAGAAATTACACGCTTCACAACCGCCATTAGTGTGTCAGAAACACGTCCCCCCCCCCCCCCCCCCCCCCCTCCTCTTCCTCCTCATCTCTCGGTTTCGCACTCTCCCGCTGTACTTCTCTCTTTCACTCTCTCTCTCTCTCTCTCTCTCTCTCTCTCTCTCACACACACTCCCTCTCTCCTACTCCTCTTTCACTCCCTCCCTCCCTCTGTCTTTGTCTCTCTCCATCCTCCTCTCAGGTTGACAGTCTGAGTGCCCCCCCCCCCCCCCCCATAATAACAGTGAAGATGGCAGGGTTACAGTGCTCTAATGCTCAGAGTACTTCACAGCTCCCTGGTCAGCCCCCTCAACATTCTACATTTCATCCAACAGGAGTGTGTGTGGGGTTGTGTGTGAGTGTGTGAGTGTGTGTGTGGGGTTGTGTGTGAGTGTGTGTGTGTGTGTGTGGGGTTGTGTGTGAGTGTGTGTGGGGTTGTGTGTGAGTGTGTGTGTGTGTGTGTGGGGTGGAGGGGGGGGGTTAATGGGTCTGTGGTAGTGTGTGTGTGACCAGCCTACTCTGATTGAGGGAATGGGGCTGTGGTAGGTGTGTGTGTGTGTGTGTGTGTGTGTGTGTGTGTGGTAATTGTCTCAGATTGTCACTTGGCCTTTTGGGGAGAAATAAGTGGTGAAGGAGTGAATAAAGCCCTCTGTCGATTTCTCTCTCTCTCTCTCTCTCTCTCTCTCACACACTCTATGTCTGCTGATTCTCTCTCTCTCTCTGTCTCTCTGTCTACTCTCTCTCTTTGTCTGCTGATTCTCTCTCTCTCTCTCTCTGTCTCTCTGTCTTCTCTCTCTCTCTTTGTCTGCTGATTCTCTCTCTCTCTCTCTCTCTCCCCATCTCTCAGTGTAAAGTTAAAGGGAACAGATTTGAGCATCTGACATTTGAGATGTTTGACACATTCAAAAGGCCATTCTGAAGCTGCCAGTCCCACTTCACCAGTGACTGGAACTAATACACCAATCAGATCTGTCCAGAAGACACGTGTATATACATTGAGATATACAGTACTATATA
>NW_028152272.1:10000-12378 GCF_951799395.1 Argentina silus | reverse complement strand
AGAGAGAGAGAGAGAGAAAGACTGCTTTGAAACTGAACCTTGAAAACTATTTCTCAATCATGCAATGCCAGAAGCCACAATGTGTCACCATAACAATCAATGTCAAATCAGTCAAATAACATCACGTAAGATGAACAATACCACTGGAGTTAAGCCTCTCCTGGAAGAAGACCTTCTCAGCCTCCTGTTTGTCTGTGCAGACAATAACTCTCTGTAGGTATTTGGTTTGATTGATTTTCCAAGGAACCAATCCACATTTTGGATGTACTTATCAGACGTCTACCTCACTTTGAGAGTCGTTCTGTGTTAAACGGTAGTGCATTATGATAATGCAATCTGGCCTTGCGATACATTATCATAATTCATCTGGCCTCGCGATACATTATCATAATTCATCCTGACCCAGTGTACATTATCATAATGATAATAAGCCTCTCATCTCCACCAGATGTCTTTCTGTCCTCTCTCTCTCTCTCTCTCTCTCTCTATCTCTCTATCTCCCTCTCCCTCTCCATCCTCTCTCTTTCTCTCTCTATCCCTCTCTCTCTCTCTCAATTAAATTAAATTAAATTGAACTCAACTCTCTCTCTCTCCCCTGTTAAACACCCTACCTGGGTCTCAAACCAGATGAGATATTATATATAGAGAAGATTAATGTCATCAAACCAGATGAGATATTATATATACAGAAGATTAATATCATCAAACCAGATGAGATATTATATATACAGAAGATTAATATCATCAAACCAGATGAGATATTATATATACAGAAGATTAATGTCATCAAACCAGATGAGATATTATATATACAGAAGATTAATATCATCAAACCAGATGAGATATTATATATACAGAAGATTAATATCATCAAACCAGATGAGATATTATATATACAGAAGATTAATATCATCAAACCAGATGAGATATTATATATACAGAAGATTAATGTCATCAAACCAGATGAGATATTATATATACAGAAGATTAATACAAAGCAGAACTTTAACCATCTCATCTGTTCCATCACCTGAGTACAACACCTGAGTACAACACCTGAGTACAACACCTGAGTACAACACCTGAGGGGAGATGTGATAATAAACAAAAACAAATAAGACAATATGATGCATCACAACTGTATCAGTCCCTCCCCCCCGCCTGTCACCAGTCCCTCCCCCCCGCCTGTCACCAGTCCCTCCCCCCCGCCTCCCCCCCGCCTGTCACCCCCGCCCTCCCCCCCGCCCTCCCCCCCGCCTGTCACCATGAACACAGAGACAGGAGTCACCGTGAACACAGAGACAGGAGTCACAGTGAACACCTAGACAGGAGTCACAGTAAACACAGAGACAGGAGTCACAGTAAACACAGAGACAGGAGTCTCAGTAAACACAGAGACAGGAGTCACAGTGAACACCTAGACAGGAGTCACAGTGAACACCTAGACAGGAGTCACCGTGAACACAGAGACAGGAGTCACAGTGAACACAGAGACAGGAGTCACCGTGAACACAGAGACAGGAGTCACAGTGAACACCTAGACAGGAGTCACAGTAAACACAGAGACAGGAGTCACAGTGAACACCTAGACAGGGGTCACAGTAAACACAGAGACAGGAGTCACAGTGAACACAGAGACAGGAGTCACAGTGAACACCTAGACAGGGGTCACAGTAAACACAGAGACAGGAGTCACAGTGAACACCTAGACAGGGGTCACAGTAAACACCTAGACAGGGGTCACAGTAAACACAGAGACAGGAGTCACAGTGAACACAGAGACAGGAGTCACCGTGAACACAGAGACAGGAGTCACAGTGAACACCTAGACAGGAGTCACAGTAAACACAGAGACAGGAGTCACAGTGAACACCTAGACAGGGGTCACAGTAAACACAGAGACAGGAGTCACAGTGAACACCTAGACAGGGGTCACAGTAAACACAGAGACAGGAGTCTCAGTAAACACAGAGACAGGAGTCTCAGTAAACACAGAGACAGGAGTCACAGTGAACACCTAGACAGGAGTCACAGTAAACACAGAGACAGGAGTCTCAGTAAACACAGAGACAGGAGTCTCAGTAAACACAGAGACAGGAGTCACAGTAAACACAGAGACAGGAGTCTCAGTAAACACAGAGACAGGAGTCACAGTGAACACAGAGACAGGAGTCACAGTAAACACAGAGACAGGAGTCACAGTAAACACAGAGACAGGAGTCTCAGTAAACACAGAGACAGGAGTCACAGTGAACACAGAGACAGGAGTCACAGTAAACACAGAGACAGGAGTCTCAGTAAACACAGAGACAGGAGTCTCAGTAAACACAGAGACAGGAGTCACAGTGAACACAGAGACAGGAGTCTCAGTAAACACA
>NW_028152272.1:0-5000 GCF_951799395.1 Argentina silus | reverse complement strand
TGGAGGGGACAGAGACATGGAGGGGACAGATGATGGTGACAGAGACATGGAGGGGACAGAGACATGGAGGGGACAGAGACATGGAGGTGACAGAGACATGGAGGTGACAGAGACATGGAGGGGACAGAGACATGGAGGTGACAGAGACATGGAGGGGACAGAGACATGGAGGGGACAGATGATGGTGACAGAGACATGGAGGGGACAGATGATGGTGACAGAGACATGGAGGGGACAGATGATGGTGACAGAGACATGGAGGTGACAGAGACATGGAGGGGACAGAGACATGGAGGGGACAGAGACATGGAGGGGACAGAGACATGGAGGGGACAGAGACATGGAGGGGACAGATGATGGTGACAGAGACATGGAGGGGACAGAGACATGGAGGTGACAGAGACATGGAGGGGACAGAGACATGGAGGGGACAGAGACATGGAGGGGACAGAGACATGGAGGGGACAGATGACAGGGGACAGAGACATGGAGGGGACAGAGACATGGAGGGGACAGAGACATGGAGGTGACAGAGACATGGAGGGGACAGAGACATGGAGGTGACAGAGACATGGAGGGGACAGAGACATGGAGGTGACAGAGACATGGAGGGGACAGAGACATGGAGGGGACAGATGATGGTGACAGAGACATGGAGGGGACAGAGACATGGAGGGGACAGAGACATGGAGGGGACAGAGACATGGAGGGGACAGAGACATGGAGGGGACAGATGATGGTGACAGAGACATGGAGGGGACAGAGACATGGAGGTGACAGAGACATGGAGGGGACAGATGATGGTGACAGAGACATGGAGGTGACAGAGACATGGAGGGGACAGATGATGGTGACAGAGACATGGAGGGGACAGAGACATGGAGGGGACAGATGACAGGGGACAGAGACATGGAGGGGACAGAGACATGGAGGGGACAGATGATGGTGACAGAGACATGGAGGTGACAGAGACATGGAGGGGACAGATGATGGTGACAGAGACATGGAGGGGACAGAGACATGGAGGGGACAGATGACAGGGGACAGAGACATGGAGGGGACAGATGACGGGGACTCTCTTGTCAACAGTGGCTGAGATCCACATGGCCTATTTACTGTTCTGTTTCCTCTGAGATCCAAGTTACCTCAGGCTACCCATCATCCTGTTAACACACATTCTCTCTCTCTCTCTGTCCATTACTAGGAGACAGAGAGAGAGAGGGAGAGAGAGAGACAGAGAGAGAGAGGGAGAGACAGAGAGAGAGAGGGAGAGAGAGAGACAGAGAGGGAGAGAGAGAGACAGAGAGAGAGAGAGAGAGAGAGAGACAGAGAGAGAGAGAGAGAGAGAGAGAGAGAGAGAGAGAGGAGAGAGAGAGACAGAGAGAGAGAGGGAGAGACAGAGAGGAAGTCTTATATGATGATGTCTCTCTTTCTCTGGTCCTCTTTTCTCATTCACTGCACTTCCTCTGCTTGACACCAAGACAGATGAAGAGATAGAGAGATGGATAGACAGATGAAGAGATAGAGAGATGGATAGACAGATGAAGAGATAGAGAGATGGATAGACAGATAAATAGATAGTGATAGACTGATACAGTAGAGAGATAGAGTGACAGATAGATAAATATAGTCTGCCATTCCACTGATTGGGGCAGGATTAGGATGTTATTTCTAGGTGGACGTTGAACTGTGGCTGGTGGACGTTGAACTGTGGCTGGTGGACGTTGAACTGTGGCTGGTGGACGTTGCTCCAGACCAGGGAGTGGAGGCGTGTCTCAGACCACTCTGCCTCCCCGGAGGCCGGGAGAACCAAGGATGACGCAAGTCAAAGCAAGCGGACGCCGTCAGACTCACATCAAACACCTGACATTTACTCCTTCCCAAGGAAACACGGCATTGATGTGTGTGTGTGCGTGTGTGTGTGTGTGTGTGTGTGTGTGTGCGTGCGTGAGTTGGTGTGTGTGTGCGTATGTGCGTATGTGCGTGCGTTGGTGTGCGTGCGTGCGTGTATGTGCGTGCGTGCGTGCGTGCGTGCGTTGGTGTGTGTGCGTTGGTGTGCATGCGTGCGTGCGTGCGTGTACGTGCGTGTGTGTGTACATGCGTGCGTGCGTTGGTGTGTCAACCCAGTCTCCAAACGATTCCGTTCTGGGGGATGGTCTCTGAAGATGAAGGTGTTGGATGTGTGTGGTTGTGTTGTGGAGCTGAACTGGCGTCTAAATACAGAAGGTGGAGGAGGCAGAAAGTCTCGACTTGTATCCAGAATGTTGCAGGTTCGAATCGTGCTGGGGACACTGTTTTATGTCTTCCCCTGACAATTTACCCTAATCTTAACCAGTCTAAATTAATGTCTAATCTTAACCAGTCTAAGTTAATGTCTAATCTTAACCAGTCTAAGTTAATGTCTAATCTTAACCAGTCTAAATTAATGTCTAATCCTGCCTAACCGCCACACATGTCGTAATTCACATAACTCTTACGCAACATATCTGAAGTTTTTGACGTTTCTTATATCAAAACAGGCTGGTATTACAATCCCCAAGATCATATGTCCCAGGTTGCAGAAATGATCCTCCAGAATGTAATAATTTGGAGACTGTGTGTGTGTGTGTGTGTGTGTGTGTGTGTGTGTGTGTGTGTGTGTGTGTGTGTGTTTACAAGAGGTGTAAAAAGCGAGGTATTGAATCATAGCTATACTGTATATCAGCTGATGCACACATTGTGGTATCAAATGAAGAGCGCCTAGCAACAGCGTGTGGGAGGTGTGAAATGGTGATATCTAGCCCAGGGGCATCTCACTGCCTCCTACACACACACACACACACACACACACACACACACACACAAGCACACGCACACTCACACAGTTCTTTCATCTCAACAACAACACAAAGACCAATTTTAAGGAAATGAAAAAGAGCTGGAAACTTTGGCTGCTATGTGTGTGTGTGTGTGTGTGTGTGTGTGTGTGTGTGTGTGTGTGTGTGTGTGTGTGTGTGTGTGTGTGTGTGTGTATGTGTGTGTGTGTGTGTGTGTGTGTATGTGTGTGTGTGTGTGTGTGTGTGTGTGTGTGTGTGTGTGTGTGTGTGTGTGTATGTGTGTGTGTGTGTGTGTCTGTGTGTGTGTGGTCTGCAGAAATGTTCCACCAGAACGTATTCCGTTGGAGACTATGTTGTTATTACAACATCAAAGTCGCTGGTACAGTACATGGCTTGTCCTCTGTGTCTCAAATGAGTTTCCTCCCTATCATTTCAACATGCAAACAAACAAGGCAGAGTAAAGGTCATTTAGGGTTCATGAAGACATCAGGGGAGGCTGGTGGAGGTAGAAATTGGAAGACAGGCTCATTGTAATGCATTCCATTCCATGCATTAAAAGGAGCCCATCCTCCGGTTTCTACCTCCACCAGCCTCCCCTGGAAGACATAGTTAACACCATCAGACTGGATGGACACACCGCTGCTCCAGGTTACCATGGACACACCGCTGCTCCAGGTTACCATGGACAGACTAACAACTCTACCACTGCCTCCAAATCACTAGAGACTAGTCTCCCAGACCTAGGTTAAACTGGCTCTGCATCACTAGTCTCCCAGACCCAGGTTAAACTGTCTCTACATCACTAGTCTACCAGACCTAGGTTAAACTGGCTCTGCATCACTAGTCTCCCAGACCCAGGTTAAACTGTCTCTACATCACTAGTCTCCCAGACCTAGGTTAAACTGGCTCTGCATCACTAGTCTGCCAGACCTAGGTTAAACTGGCTCTGCATCACTAGTCTACCAGACCTAGGTTAAACTGTCTCTACATCACTAGTCTCCCAGACCTAGGTTAAACTGGCTCTGCATCACTAGTCTACCAGACCTAGGTTAAACTGTCTCTACATCACTAGTCTAGCAGACCTAGGTTAAACTGTCTCTGCATCACTAGTCTACCAGACCTAGGTTAAACTGTCTCTACATCACTAGTCTACCAGACCTAGGTTAAACTGTCTCTACATCACTAGTCTACCAGACCTAGGTTAAACTGTCTCTACATCACTAGTCTACCAGACCTAGGTTAAACTGGCTCTGCATCACTAGTCTCCCAGACCTAGGTTAAACTGGCTCTGCATCACTAGTCTCCCAGACCTAGGTTAAACTGGCTCTGCATCACTAGTCTGCCAGACCTAGGTTAAACTGGCTCTGCATCACTAGTCTCCCAGACCTAGGTTAAACTGTCTCTACATCACTAGTCTACCAGACCTAGGTTAAACTGTCTCTACATCACTAGTCTACCAGACCTAGGTTAAACTGGCTCTGCATCACTAGTCTCCCAGACCTAGGTTAAACTGGCTCTGCATCACTAGTCTCCCAGACCTAGGTTAAACTGGCTCTGCATCACTAGTCTGCCAGACCTAGGTTAAACTGGCTCTGCATCACTAGTCTCCCAGACCTAGGTTAAACTGTCTCTACATCACTAGTCTCCCAGACCTAGGTTAAACTGTCTCTACATCACTAGTCTCCCAGACCTAGGTTAAACTGTCTCTACATCACTAGTCTCCCAGACCCAGGTTAAACTGTCTCTAAATCACTAGTCTACCAGACCTAGGTTAAACTGTCTCTACATCACTAGTCTACCAGACCTAGGTTAAACTGTCTCTACATCACGAGTCTACCAGACCTAGGTTAAACTGTCTCTGCATCACTAGTCTACCAGACCTAGGTTAAACTGTCTCTACATCACTAGTCTACCAGACCTAGGTTAAACTGTCTCTACATCACTAGTCTCCCAGACCTAGGTTAAACTGTCTCTACATCACTAGTCTACCAGACCTAGGTTAAACTGTCTCTACATCACTAGTCTACCAGACCTAGGTTAAACTGTCTCTACATCACTAGTCTACCAGACCTAGGTTAAACTGGACTACGTCCTATGGAGATTCTCTATAAAAAAATGGACTAGATTTATTCTGTGTCCAGGGAACCTAATGTCTTTTGCAACCTCATTGAAGCTGTGAGTGAT
>NW_028152273.1:0-32079 GCF_951799395.1 Argentina silus | reverse complement strand
ACGCAGAAGGCAGGGAGTTATCTGGGGGGGACAAAACACCAAAACTGCAATTGACATTGCTTTACCACTCCACGGCTCATAGTTCATAGTTGTCAGTCTAGAATCGAGCTCAAGAGAAGGCTGAGTGAGTCACCAATTCTTAGCAGGTGGTTTTGGAGCAAACTGTATAAACTGTTCAAAACAGCAATATGAAACTGGAGCTGTGTTCACACTACAGCACTGTTCAAACTACAGTGGTGATACAATAGTACACCCTACTGGTCGAAATAAGGAAAAGCTTACTGCACCGGGTATTCCCAGGCGGTCACCCATCCAAGTACTAACCCGGCCCGACTCTGCTTAGCTTCCGAGATCGGACGAGATCGGGCGTGCTCAGCGTGGTATGGCCGTAAGCGAAGGAACCAGCCCTCTGCACTGTATATAAAGTCGAGGAAAGGAGACGCCCGCCACTTGACAACACAAACAATACTGCAGTTGATACGCAGAAGGCAGGGAGTTATCTGGGGGGGACAAAACACCAAAACTGCAATTGACATTGCTTTACCACTCCACGGCTCATAGTTCATAGTTGTCAGTCTAGAATCGAGCTCAAGAGAAGGCTGAGTGAGTCACCAATTCTTAGCAGGTGGTTTTGGAGCAAACTGTATAAACTGTTCAAAACAGCAATATGAAACTGGAGCTGTGTTCACACTACAGCACTGTTCAAACTACAGTGGTGATACAATAGTACACCCTACTGGTCGAAATAAGGAAAAGCTTACTGCACCGGGTATTCCCAGGCGGTCACCCATCCAAGTACTAACCCGGCCCGACTCTGCTTAGCTTCCGAGATCGGACGAGATCGGGCGTGCTCAGCGTGGTATGGCCGTAAGCGAAGGAACCAGCCCTCTGCACTGTATATAAAGTCGAGGAAAGGAGACGCCCGCCACTTGACAACACAAACAATACTGCAGTTGATACGCAGAAGGCAGGGAGTTATCTGGGGGGGACAAAACACCAAAACTGCAATTGACATTGCTTTACCACTCCACGGCTCATAGTTCATAGTTGTCAGTCTAGAATCGAGCTCAAGAGAAGGCTGAGTGAGTCACCAATTCTTAGCAGGTGGTTTTGGAGCAAACTGTATAAACTGTTCAAAACAGCAATATGAAACTGGAGCTGTGTTCACACTACAGCACTGTTCAAACTACAGTGGTGATACAATAGTACACCCTACTGGTCGAAATAAGGAAAAGCTTACTGCACCGGGTATTCCCAGGCGGTCACCCATCCAAGTACTAACCCGGCCCGACTCTGCTTAGCTTCCGAGATCGGACGAGATCGGGCGTGCTCAGCGTGGTATGGCCGTAAGCGAAGGAACCAGCCCTCTGCACTGTATATAAAGTCGAGGAAAGGAGACGCCCGCCACTTGACAACACAAACAATACTGCAGTTGATACGCAGAAGGCAGGGAGTTATCTGGGGGGGACAAAACACCAAAACTGCAATTGACATTGCTTTACCACTCCACGGCTCATAGTTCATAGTTGTCAGTCTAGAATCGAGCTCAAGAGAAGGCTGAGTGAGTCACCAATTCTTAGCAGGTGGTTTTGGAGCAAACTGTATAAACTGTTCAAAACAGCAATATGAAACTGGAGCTGTGTTCACACTACAGCACTGTTCAAACTACAGTGGTGATACAATAGTACACCCTACTGGTCGAAATAAGGAAAAGCTTACTGCACCGGGTATTCCCAGGCGGTCACCCATCCAAGTACTAACCCGGCCCGACTCTGCTTAGCTTCCGAGATCGGACGAGATCGGGCGTGCTCAGCGTGGTATGGCCGTAAGCGAAGGAACCAGCCCTCTGCACTGTATATAAAGTCGAGGAAAGGAGACGCCCGCCACTTGACAACACAAACAATACTGCAGTTGATACGCAGAAGGCAGGGAGTTATCTGGGGGGGACAAAACACCAAAACTGCAATTGACATTGCTTTACCACTCCACGGCTCATAGTTCATAGTTGTCAGTCTAGAATCGAGCTCAAGAGAAGGCTGAGTGAGTCACCAATTCTTAGCAGGTGGTTTTGGAGCAAACTGTATAAACTGTTCAAAACAGCAATATGAAACTGGAGCTGTGTTCACACTACAGCACTGTTCAAACTACAGTGGTGATACAATAGTACACCCTACTGGTCGAAATAAGGAAAAGCTTACTGCACCGGGTATTCCCAGGCGGTCACCCATCCAAGTACTAACCCGGCCCGACTCTGCTTAGCTTCCGAGATCGGACGAGATCGGGCGTGCTCAGCGTGGTATGGCCGTAAGCGAAGGAACCAGCCCTCTGCACTGTATATAAAGTCGAGGAAAGGAGACGCCCGCCACTTGACAACACAAACAATACTGCAGTTGATACGCAGAAGGCAGGGAGTTATCTGGGGGGGACAAAACACCAAAACTGCAATTGACATTGCTTTACCACTCCACGGCTCATAGTTCATAGTTGTCAGTCTAGAATCGAGCTCAAGAGAAGGCTGAGTGAGTCACCAATTCTTAGCAGGTGGTTTTGGAGCAAACTGTATAAACTGTTCAAAACAGCAATATGAAACTGGAGCTGTGTTCACACTACAGCACTGTTCAAACTACAGTGGTGATACAATAGTACACCCTACTGGTCGAAATAAGGAAAAGCTTACTGCACCGGGTATTCCCAGGCGGTCACCCATCCAAGTACTAACCCGGCCCGACTCTGCTTAGCTTCCGAGATCGGACGAGATCGGGCGTGCTCAGCGTGGTATGGCCGTAAGCGAAGGAACCAGCCCTCTGCACTGTATATAAAGTCGAGGAAAGGAGACGCCCGCCACTTGACAACACAAACAATACTGCAGTTGATACGCAGAAGGCAGGGAGTTATCTGGGGGGGACAAAACACCAAAACTGCAATTGACATTGCTTTACCACTCCACGGCTCATAGTTCATAGTTGTCAGTCTAGAATCGAGCTCAAGAGAAGGCTGAGTGAGTCACCAATTCTTAGCAGGTGGTTTTGGAGCAAACTGTATAAACTGTTCAAAACAGCAATATGAAACTGGAGCTGTGTTCACACTACAGCACTGTTCAAACTACAGTGGTGATACAATAGTACACCCTACTGGTCGAAATAAGGAAAAGCTTACTGCACCGGGTATTCCCAGGCGGTCACCCATCCAAGTACTAACCCGGCCCGACTCTGCTTAGCTTCCGAGATCGGACGAGATCGGGCGTGCTCAGCGTGGTATGGCCGTAAGCGAAGGAACCAGCCCTCTGCACTGTATATAAAGTCGAGGAAAGGAGACGCCCGCCACTTGACAACACAAACAATACTGCAGTTGATACGCAGAAGGCAGGGAGTTATCTGGGGGGGACAAAACACCAAAACTGCAATTGACATTGCTTTACCACTCCACGGCTCATAGTTCATAGTTGTCAGTCTAGAATCGAGCTCAAGAGAAGGCTGAGTGAGTCACCAATTCTTAGCAGGTGGTTTTGGAGCAAACTGTATAAACTGTTCAAAACAGCAATATGAAACTGGAGCTGTGTTCACACTACAGCACTGTTCAAACTACAGTGGTGATACAATAGTACACCCTACTGGTCGAAATAAGGAAAAGCTTACTGCACCGGGTATTCCCAGGCGGTCACCCATCCAAGTACTAACCCGGCCCGACTCTGCTTAGCTTCCGAGATCGGACGAGATCGGGCGTGCTCAGCGTGGTATGGCCGTAAGCGAAGGAACCAGCCCTCTGCACTGTATATAAAGTCGAGGAAAGGAGACGCCCGCCACTTGACAACACAAACAATACTGCAGTTGATACGCAGAAGGCAGGGAGTTATCTGGGGGGGACAAAACACCAAAACTGCAATTGACATTGCTTTACCACTCCACGGCTCATAGTTCATAGTTGTCAGTCTAGAATCGAGCTCAAGAGAAGGCTGAGTGAGTCACCAATTCTTAGCAGGTGGTTTTGGAGCAAACTGTATAAACTGTTCAAAACAGCAATATGAAACTGGAGCTGTGTTCACACTACAGCACTGTTCAAACTACAGTGGTGATACAATAGTACACCCTACTGGTCGAAATAAGGAAAAGCTTACTGCACCGGGTATTCCCAGGCGGTCACCCATCCAAGTACTAACCCGGCCCGACTCTGCTTAGCTTCCGAGATCGGACGAGATCGGGCGTGCTCAGCGTGGTATGGCCGTAAGCGAAGGAACCAGCCCTCTGCACTGTATATAAAGTCGAGGAAAGGAGACGCCCGCCACTTGACAACACAAACAATACTGCAGTTGATACGCAGAAGGCAGGGAGTTATCTGGGGGGGACAAAACACCAAAACTGCAATTGACATTGCTTTACCACTCCACGGCTCATAGTTCATAGTTGTCAGTCTAGAATCGAGCTCAAGAGAAGGCTGAGTGAGTCACCAATTCTTAGCAGGTGGTTTTGGAGCAAACTGTATAAACTGTTCAAAACAGCAATATGAAACTGGAGCTGTGTTCACACTACAGCACTGTTCAAACTACAGTGGTGATACAATAGTACACCCTACTGGTCGAAATAAGGAAAAGCTTACTGCACCGGGTATTCCCAGGCGGTCACCCATCCAAGTACTAACCCGGCCCGACTCTGCTTAGCTTCCGAGATCGGACGAGATCGGGCTGTGCTCAGCGTGGTATGGCCGTAAGCGAAGGAACCAGCCCTCTGCACTGTATATAAAGTCGAGGAAAGGAGACGCCCGCCACTTGACAACACAAACAATACTGCAGTTGATACGCAGAAGGCAGGGAGTTATCTGGGGGGGACAAAACACCAAAACTGCAATTGACATTGCTTTACCACTCCACGGCTCATAGTTCATAGTTGTCAGTCTAGAATCGAGCTCAAGAGAAGGCTGAGTGAGTCACCAATTCTTAGCAGGTGGTTTTGGAGCAAACTGTATAAACTGTTCAAAACAGCAATATGAAACTGGAGCTGTGTTCACACTACAGCACTGTTCAAACTACAGTGGTGATACAATAGTACACCCTACTGGTCGAAATAAGGAAAAGCTTACTGCACCGGGTATTCCCAGGCGGTCACCCATCCAAGTACTAACCCGGCCCGACTCTGCTTAGCTTCCGAGATCGGACGAGATCGGGCGTGCTCAGCGTGGTATGGCCGTAAGCGAAGGAACCAGCCCTCTGCACTGTATATAAAGTCGAGGAAAGGAGACGCCCGCCACTTGACAACACAAACAATACTGCAGTTGATACGCAGAAGGCAGGGAGTTATCTGGGGGGGACAAAACACCAAAACTGCAATTGACATTGCTTTACCACTCCACGGCTCATAGTTCATAGTTGTCAGTCTAGAATCGAGCTCAAGAGAAGGCTGAGTGAGTCACCAATTCTTAGCAGGTGGTTTTGGAGCAAACTGTATAAACTGTTCAAAACAGCAATATGAAACTGGAGCTGTGTTCACACTACAGCACTGTTCAAACTACAGTGGTGATACAATAGTACACCCTACTGGTCGAAATAAGGAAAAGCTTACTGCACCGGGTATTCCCAGGCGGTCACCCATCCAAGTACTAACCCGGCCCGACTCTGCTTAGCTTCCGAGATCGGACGAGATCGGGCGTGCTCAGCGTGGTATGGCCGTAAGCGAAGGAACCAGCCCTCTGCACTGTATATAAAGTCGAGGAAAGGAGACGCCCGCCACTTGACAACACAAACAATACTGCAGTTGATACGCAGAAGGCAGGGAGTTATCTGGGGGGGACAAAACACCAAAACTGCAATTGACATTGCTTTACCACTCCACGGCTCATAGTTCATAGTTGTCAGTCTAGAATCGAGCTCAAGAGAAGGCTGAGTGAGTCACCAATTCTTAGCAGGTGGTTTTGGAGCAAACTGTATAAACTGTTCAAAACAGCAATATGAAACTGGAGCTGTGTTCACACTACAGCACTGTTCAAACTACAGTGGTGATACAATAGTACACCCTACTGGTCGAAATAAGGAAAAGCTTACTGCACCGGGTATTCCCAGGCGGTCACCCATCCAAGTACTAACCCGGCCCGACTCTGCTTAGCTTCCGAGATCGGACGAGATCGGGCGTGCTCAGCGTGGTATGGCCGTAAGCGAAGGAACCAGCCCTCTGCACTGTATATAAAGTCGAGGAAAGGAGACGCCCGCCACTTGACAACACAAACAATACTGCAGTTGATACGCAGAAGGCAGGGAGTTATCTGGGGGGGACAAAACACCAAAACTGCAATTGACATTGCTTTACCACTCCACGGCTCATAGTTCATAGTTGTCAGTCTAGAATCGAGCTCAAGAGAAGGCTGAGTGAGTCACCAATTCTTAGCAGGTGGTTTTGGAGCAAACTGTATAAACTGTTCAAAACAGCAATATGAAACTGGAGCTGTGTTCACACTACAGCACTGTTCAAACTACAGTGGTGATACAATAGTACACCCTACTGGTCGAAATAAGGAAAAGCTTACTGCACCGGGTATTCCCAGGCGGTCACCCATCCAAGTACTAACCCGGCCCGACTCTGCTTAGCTTCCGAGATCGGACGAGATCGGGCGTGCTCAGCGTGGTATGGCCGTAAGCGAAGGAACCAGCCCTCTGCACTGTATATAAAGTCGAGGAAAGGAGACGCCCGCCACTTGACAACACAAACAATACTGCAGTTGATACGCAGAAGGCAGGGAGTTATCTGGGGGGGACAAAACACCAAAACTGCAATTGACATTGCTTTACCACTCCACGGCTCATAGTTCATAGTTGTCAGTCTAGAATCGAGCTCAAGAGAAGGCTGAGTGAGTCACCAATTCTTAGCAGGTGGTTTTGGAGCAAACTGTATAAACTGTTCAAAACAGCAATATGAAACTGGAGCTGTGTTCACACTACAGCACTGTTCAAACTACAGTGGTGATACAATAGTACACCCTACTGGTCGAAATAAGGAAAAGCTTACTGCACCGGGTATTCCCAGGCGGTCACCCATCCAAGTACTAACCCGGCCCGACTCTGCTTAGCTTCCGAGATCGGACGAGATCGGGCGTGCTCAGCGTGGTATGGCCGTAAGCGAAGGAACCAGCCCTCTGCACTGTATATAAAGTCGAGGAAAGGAGACGCCCGCCACTTGACAACACAAACAATACTGCAGTTGATACGCAGAAGGCAGGGAGTTATCTGGGGGGGACAAAACACCAAAACTGCAATTGACATTGCTTTACCACTCCACGGCTCATAGTTCATAGTTGTCAGTCTAGAATCGAGCTCAAGAGAAGGCTGAGTGAGTCACCAATTCTTAGCAGGTGGTTTTGGAGCAAACTGTATAAACTGTTCAAAACAGCAATATGAAACTGGAGCTGTGTTCACACTACAGCACTGTTCAAACTACAGTGGTGATACAATAGTACACCCTACTGGTCGAAATAAGGAAAAGCTTACTGCACCGGGTATTCCCAGGCGGTCACCCATCCAAGTACTAACCCGGCCCGACTCTGCTTAGCTTCCGAGATCGGACGAGATCGGGCGTGCTCAGCGTGGTATGGCCGTAAGCGAAGGAACCAGCCCTCTGCACTGTATATAAAGTCGAGGAAAGGAGACGCCCGCCACTTGACAACACAAACAATACTGCAGTTGATACGCAGAAGGCAGGGAGTTATCTGGGGGGGACAAAACACCAAAACTGCAATTGACATTGCTTTACCACTCCACGGCTCATAGTTCATAGTTGTCAGTCTAGAATCGAGCTCAAGAGAAGGCTGAGTGAGTCACCAATTCTTAGCAGGTGGTTTTGGAGCAAACTGTATAAACTGTTCAAAACAGCAATATGAAACTGGAGCTGTGTTCACACTACAGCACTGTTCAAACTACAGTGGTGATACAATAGTACACCCTACTGGTCGAAATAAGGAAAAGCTTACTGCACCGGGTATTCCCAGGCGGTCACCCATCCAAGTACTAACCCGGCCCGACTCTGCTTAGCTTCCGAGATCGGACGAGATCGGGCGTGCTCAGCGTGGTATGGCCGTAAGCGAAGGAACCAGCCCTCTGCACTGTATATAAAGTCGAGGAAAGGAGACGCCCGCCACTTGACAACACAAACAATACTGCAGTTGATACGCAGAAGGCAGGGAGTTATCTGGGGGGGACAAAACACCAAAACTGCAATTGACATTGCTTTACCACTCCACGGCTCATAGTTCATAGTTGTCAGTCTAGAATCGAGCTCAAGAGAAGGCTGAGTGAGTCACCAATTCTTAGCAGGTGGTTTTGGAGCAAACTGTATAAACTGTTCAAAACAGCAATATGAAACTGGAGCTGTGTTCACACTACAGCACTGTTCAAACTACAGTGGTGATACAATAGTACACCCTACTGGTCGAAATAAGGAAAAGCTTACTGCACCGGGTATTCCCAGGCGGTCACCCATCCAAGTACTAACCCGGCCCGACTCTGCTTAGCTTCCGAGATCGGACGAGATCGGGCGTGCTCAGCGTGGTATGGCCGTAAGCGAAGGAACCAGCCCTCTGCACTGTATATAAAGTCGAGGAAAGGAGACGCCCGCCACTTGACAACACAAACAATACTGCAGTTGATACGCAGAAGGCAGGGAGTTATCTGGGGGGGACAAAACACCAAAACTGCAATTGACATTGCTTTACCACTCCACGGCTCATAGTTCATAGTTGTCAGTCTAGAATCGAGCTCAAGAGAAGGCTGAGTGAGTCACCAATTCTTAGCAGGTGGTTTTGGAGCAAACTGTATAAACTGTTCAAAACAGCAATATGAAACTGGAGCTGTGTTCACACTACAGCACTGTTCAAACTACAGTGGTGATACAATAGTACACCCTACTGGTCGAAATAAGGAAAAGCTTACTGCACCGGGTATTCCCAGGCGGTCACCCATCCAAGTACTAACCCGGCCCGACTCTGCTTAGCTTCCGAGATCGGACGAGATCGGGCGTGCTCAGCGTGGTATGGCCGTAAGCGAAGGAACCAGCCCTCTGCACTGTATATAAAGTCGAGGAAAGGAGACGCCCGCCACTTGACAACACAAACAATACTGCAGTTGATACGCAGAAGGCAGGGAGTTATCTGGGGGGGACAAAACACCAAAACTGCAATTGACATTGCTTTACCACTCCACGGCTCATAGTTCATAGTTGTCAGTCTAGAATCGAGCTCAAGAGAAGGCTGAGTGAGTCACCAATTCTTAGCAGGTGGTTTTGGAGCAAACTGTATAAACTGTTCAAAACAGCAATATGAAACTGGAGCTGTGTTCACACTACAGCACTGTTCAAACTACAGTGGTGATACAATAGTACACCCTACTGGTCGAAATAAGGAAAAGCTTACTGCACCGGGTATTCCCAGGCGGTCACCCATCCAAGTACTAACCCGGCCCGACTCTGCTTAGCTTCCGAGATCGGACGAGATCGGGCGTGCTCAGCGTGGTATGGCCGTAAGCGAAGGAACCAGCCCTCTGCACTGTATATAAAGTCGAGGAAAGGAGACGCCCGCCACTTGACAACACAAACAATACTGCAGTTGATACGCAGAAGGCAGGGAGTTATCTGGGGGGGACAAAACACCAAAACTGCAATTGACATTGCTTTACCACTCCACGGCTCATAGTTCATAGTTGTCAGTCTAGAATCGAGCTCAAGAGAAGGCTGAGTGAGTCACCAATTCTTAGCAGGTGGTTTTGGAGCAAACTGTATAAACTGTTCAAAACAGCAATATGAAACTGGAGCTGTGTTCACACTACAGCACTGTTCAAACTACAGTGGTGATACAATAGTACACCCTACTGGTCGAAATAAGGAAAAGCTTACTGCACCGGGTATTCCCAGGCGGTCACCCATCCAAGTACTAACCCGGCCCGACTCTGCTTAGCTTCCGAGATCGGACGAGATCGGGCGTGCTCAGCGTGGTATGGCCGTAAGCGAAGGAACCAGCCCTCTGCACTGTATATAAAGTCGAGGAAAGGAGACGCCCGCCACTTGACAACACAAACAATACTGCAGTTGATACGCAGAAGGCAGGGAGTTATCTGGGGGGGACAAAACACCAAAACTGCAATTGACATTGCTTTACCACTCCACGGCTCATAGTTCATAGTTGTCAGTCTAGAATCGAGCTCAAGAGAAGGCTGAGTGAGTCACCAATTCTTAGCAGGTGGTTTTGGAGCAAACTGTATAAACTGTTCAAAACAGCAATATGAAACTGGAGCTGTGTTCACACTACAGCACTGTTCAAACTACAGTGGTGATACAATAGTACACCCTACTGGTCGAAATAAGGAAAAGCTTACTGCACCGGGTATTCCCAGGCGGTCACCCATCCAAGTACTAACCCGGCCCGACTCTGCTTAGCTTCCGAGATCGGACGAGATCGGGCGTGCTCAGCGTGGTATGGCCGTAAGCGAAGGAACCAGCCCTCTGCACTGTATATAAAGTCGAGGAAAGGAGACGCCCGCCACTTGACAACACAAACAATACTGCAGTTGATACGCAGAAGGCAGGGAGTTATCTGGGGGGGACAAAACACCAAAACTGCAATTGACATTGCTTTACCACTCCACGGCTCATAGTTCATAGTTGTCAGTCTAGAATCGAGCTCAAGAGAAGGCTGAGTGAGTCACCAATTCTTAGCAGGTGGTTTTGGAGCAAACTGTATAAACTGTTCAAAACAGCAATATGAAACTGGAGCTGTGTTCACACTACAGCACTGTTCAAACTACAGTGGTGATACAATAGTACACCCTACTGGTCGAAATAAGGAAAAGCTTACTGCACCGGGTATTCCCAGGCGGTCACCCATCCAAGTACTAACCCGGCCCGACTCTGCTTAGCTTCCGAGATCGGACGAGATCGGGCGTGCTCAGCGTGGTATGGCCGTAAGCGAAGGAACCAGCCCTCTGCACTGTATATAAAGTCGAGGAAAGGAGACGCCCGCCACTTGACAACACAAACAATACTGCAGTTGATACGCAGAAGGCAGGGAGTTATCTGGGGGGGACAAAACACCAAAACTGCAATTGACATTGCTTTACCACTCCACGGCTCATAGTTCATAGTTGTCAGTCTAGAATCGAGCTCAAGAGAAGGCTGAGTGAGTCACCAATTCTTAGCAGGTGGTTTTGGAGCAAACTGTATAAACTGTTCAAAACAGCAATATGAAACTGGAGCTGTGTTCACACTACAGCACTGTTCAAACTACAGTGGTGATACAATAGTACACCCTACTGGTCGAAATAAGGAAAAGCTTACTGCACCGGGTATTCCCAGGCGGTCACCCATCCAAGTACTAACCCGGCCCGACTCTGCTTAGCTTCCGAGATCGGACGAGATCGGGCGTGCTCAGCGTGGTATGGCCGTAAGCGAAGGAACCAGCCCTCTGCACTGTATATAAAGTCGAGGAAAGGAGACGCCCGCCACTTGACAACACAAACAATACTGCAGTTGATACGCAGAAGGCAGGGAGTTATCTGGGGGGGACAAAACACCAAAACTGCAATTGACATTGCTTTACCACTCCACGGCTCATAGTTCATAGTTGTCAGTCTAGAATCGAGCTCAAGAGAAGGCTGAGTGAGTCACCAATTCTTAGCAGGTGGTTTTGGAGCAAACTGTATAAACTGTTCAAAACAGCAATATGAAACTGGAGCTGTGTTCACACTACAGCACTGTTCAAACTACAGTGGTGATACAATAGTACACCCTACTGGTCGAAATAAGGAAAAGCTTACTGCACCGGGTATTCCCAGGCGGTCACCCATCCAAGTACTAACCCGGCCCGACTCTGCTTAGCTTCCGAGATCGGACGAGATCGGGCGTGCTCAGCGTGGTATGGCCGTAAGCGAAGGAACCAGCCCTCTGCACTGTATATAAAGTCGAGGAAAGGAGACGCCCGCCACTTGACAACACAAACAATACTGCAGTTGATACGCAGAAGGCAGGGAGTTATCTGGGGGGGACAAAACACCAAAACTGCAATTGACATTGCTTTACCACTCCACGGCTCATAGTTCATAGTTGTCAGTCTAGAATCGAGCTCAAGAGAAGGCTGAGTGAGTCACCAATTCTTAGCAGGTGGTTTTGGAGCAAACTGTATAAACTGTTCAAAACAGCAATATGAAACTGGAGCTGTGTTCACACTACAGCACTGTTCAAACTACAGTGGTGATACAATAGTACACCCTACTGGTCGAAATAAGGAAAAGCTTACTGCACCGGGTATTCCCAGGCGGTCACCCATCCAAGTACTAACCCGGCCCGACTCTGCTTAGCTTCCGAGATCGGACGAGATCGGGCGTGCTCAGCGTGGTATGGCCGTAAGCGAAGGAACCAGCCCTCTGCACTGTATATAAAGTCGAGGAAAGGAGACGCCCGCCACTTGACAACACAAACAATACTGCAGTTGATACGCAGAAGGCAGGGAGTTATCTGGGGGGGACAAAACACCAAAACTGCAATTGACATTGCTTTACCACTCCACGGCTCATAGTTCATAGTTGTCAGTCTAGAATCGAGCTCAAGAGAAGGCTGAGTGAGTCACCAATTCTTAGCAGGTGGTTTTGGAGCAAACTGTATAAACTGTTCAAAACAGCAATATGAAACTGGAGCTGTGTTCACACTACAGCACTGTTCAAACTACAGTGGTGATACAATAGTACACCCTACTGGTCGAAATAAGGAAAAGCTTACTGCACCGGGTATTCCCAGGCGGTCACCCATCCAAGTACTAACCCGGCCCGACTCTGCTTAGCTTCCGAGATCGGACGAGATCGGGCGTGCTCAGCGTGGTATGGCCGTAAGCGAAGGAACCAGCCCTCTGCACTGTATATAAAGTCGAGGAAAGGAGACGCCCGCCACTTGACAACACAAACAATACTGCAGTTGATACGCAGAAGGCAGGGAGTTATCTGGGGGGGACAAAACACCAAAACTGCAATTGACATTGCTTTACCACTCCACGGCTCATAGTTCATAGTTGTCAGTCTAGAATCGAGCTCAAGAGAAGGCTGAGTGAGTCACCAATTCTTAGCAGGTGGTTTTGGAGCAAACTGTATAAACTGTTCAAAACAGCAATATGAAACTGGAGCTGTGTTCACACTACAGCACTGTTCAAACTACAGTGGTGATACAATAGTACACCCTACTGGTCGAAATAAGGAAAAGCTTACTGCACCGGGTATTCCCAGGCGGTCACCCATCCAAGTACTAACCCGGCCCGACTCTGCTTAGCTTCCGAGATCGGACGAGATCGGGCGTGCTCAGCGTGGTATGGCCGTAAGCGAAGGAACCAGCCCTCTGCACTGTATATAAAGTCGAGGAAAGGAGACGCCCGCCACTTGACAACACAAACAATACTGCAGTTGATACGCAGAAGGCAGGGAGTTATCTGGGGGGGACAAAACACCAAAACTGCAATTGACATTGCTTTACCACTCCACGGCTCATAGTTCATAGTTGTCAGTCTAGAATCGAGCTCAAGAGAAGGCTGAGTGAGTCACCAATTCTTAGCAGGTGGTTTTGGAGCAAACTGTATAAACTGTTCAAAACAGCAATATGAAACTGGAGCTGTGTTCACACTACAGCACTGTTCAAACTACAGTGGTGATACAATAGTACACCCTACTGGTCGAAATAAGGAAAAGCTTACTGCACCGGGTATTCCCAGGCGGTCACCCATCCAAGTACTAACCCGGCCCGACTCTGCTTAGCTTCCGAGATCGGACGAGATCGGGCGTGCTCAGCGTGGTATGGCCGTAAGCGAAGGAACCAGCCCTCTGCACTGTATATAAAGTCGAGGAAAGGAGACGCCCGCCACTTGACAACACAAACAATACTGCAGTTGATACGCAGAAGGCAGGGAGTTATCTGGGGGGGACAAAACACCAAAACTGCAATTGACATTGCTTTACCACTCCACGGCTCATAGTTCATAGTTGTCAGTCTAGAATCGAGCTCAAGAGAAGGCTGAGTGAGTCACCAATTCTTAGCAGGTGGTTTTGGAGCAAACTGTATAAACTGTTCAAAACAGCAATATGAAACTGGAGCTGTGTTCACACTACAGCACTGTTCAAACTACAGTGGTGATACAATAGTACACCCTACTGGTCGAAATAAGGAAAAGCTTACTGCACCGGGTATTCCCAGGCGGTCACCCATCCAAGTACTAACCCGGCCCGACTCTGCTTAGCTTCCGAGATCGGACGAGATCGGGCGTGCTCAGCGTGGTATGGCCGTAAGCGAAGGAACCAGCCCTCTGCACTGTATATAAAGTCGAGGAAAGGAGACGCCCGCCACTTGACAACACAAACAATACTGCAGTTGATACGCAGAAGGCAGGGAGTTATCTGGGGGGGACAAAACACCAAAACTGCAATTGACATTGCTTTACCACTCCACGGCTCATAGTTCATAGTTGTCAGTCTAGAATCGAGCTCAAGAGAAGGCTGAGTGAGTCACCAATTCTTAGCAGGTGGTTTTGGAGCAAACTGTATAAACTGTTCAAAACAGCAATATGAAACTGGAGCTGTGTTCACACTACAGCACTGTTCAAACTACAGTGGTGATACAATAGTACACCCTACTGGTCGAAATAAGGAAAAGCTTACTGCACCGGGTATTCCCAGGCGGTCACCCATCCAAGTACTAACCCGGCCCGACTCTGCTTAGCTTCCGAGATCGGACGAGATCGGGCGTGCTCAGCGTGGTATGGCCGTAAGCGAAGGAACCAGCCCTCTGCACTGTATATAAAGTCGAGGAAAGGAGACGCCCGCCACTTGACAACACAAACAATACTGCAGTTGATACGCAGAAGGCAGGGAGTTATCTGGGGGGGACAAAACACCAAAACTGCAATTGACATTGCTTTACCACTCCACGGCTCATAGTTCATAGTTGTCAGTCTAGAATCGAGCTCAAGAGAAGGCTGAGTGAGTCACCAATTCTTAGCAGGTGGTTTTGGAGCAAACTGTATAAACTGTTCAAAACAGCAATATGAAACTGGAGCTGTGTTCACACTACAGCACTGTTCAAACTACAGTGGTGATACAATAGTACACCCTACTGGTCGAAATAAGGAAAAGCTTACTGCACCGGGTATTCCCAGGCGGTCACCCATCCAAGTACTAACCCGGCCCGACTCTGCTTAGCTTCCGAGATCGGACGAGATCGGGCGTGCTCAGCGTGGTATGGCCGTAAGCGAAGGAACCAGCCCTCTGCACTGTATATAAAGTCGAGGAAAGGAGACGCCCGCCACTTGACAACACAAACAATACTGCAGTTGATACGCAGAAGGCAGGGAGTTATCTGGGGGGGACAAAACACCAAAACTGCAATTGACATTGCTTTACCACTCCACGGCTCATAGTTCATAGTTGTCAGTCTAGAATCGAGCTCAAGAGAAGGCTGAGTGAGTCACCAATTCTTAGCAGGTGGTTTTGGAGCAAACTGTATAAACTGTTCAAAACAGCAATATGAAACTGGAGCTGTGTTCACACTACAGCACTGTTCAAACTACAGTGGTGATACAATAGTACACCCTACTGGTCGAAATAAGGAAAAGCTTACTGCACCGGGTATTCCCAGGCGGTCACCCATCCAAGTACTAACCCGGCCCGACTCTGCTTAGCTTCCGAGATCGGACGAGATCGGGCGTGCTCAGCGTGGTATGGCCGTAAGCGAAGGAACCAGCCCTCTGCACTGTATATAAAGTCGAGGAAAGGAGACGCCCGCCACTTGACAACACAAACAATACTGCAGTTGATACGCAGAAGGCAGGGAGTTATCTGGGGGGGACAAAACACCAAAACTGCAATTGACATTGCTTTACCACTCCACGGCTCATAGTTCATAGTTGTCAGTCTAGAATCGAGCTCAAGAGAAGGCTGAGTGAGTCACCAATTCTTAGCAGGTGGTTTTGGAGCAAACTGTATAAACTGTTCAAAACAGCAATATGAAACTGGAGCTGTGTTCACACTACAGCACTGTTCAAACTACAGTGGTGATACAATAGTACACCCTACTGGTCGAAATAAGGAAAAGCTTACTGCACCGGGTATTCCCAGGCGGTCACCCATCCAAGTACTAACCCGGCCCGACTCTGCTTAGCTTCCGAGATCGGACGAGATCGGGCGTGCTCAGCGTGGTATGGCCGTAAGCGAAGGAACCAGCCCTCTGCACTGTATATAAAGTCGAGGAAAGGAGACGCCCGCCACTTGACAACACAAACAATACTGCAGTTGATACGCAGAAGGCAGGGAGTTATCTGGGGGGGACAAAACACCAAAACTGCAATTGACATTGCTTTACCACTCCACGGCTCATAGTTCATAGTTGTCAGTCTAGAATCGAGCTCAAGAGAAGGCTGAGTGAGTCACCAATTCTTAGCAGGTGGTTTTGGAGCAAACTGTATAAACTGTTCAAAACAGCAATATGAAACTGGAGCTGTGTTCACACTACAGCACTGTTCAAACTACAGTGGTGATACAATAGTACACCCTACTGGTCGAAATAAGGAAAAGCTTACTGCACCGGGTATTCCCAGGCGGTCACCCATCCAAGTACTAACCCGGCCCGACTCTGCTTAGCTTCCGAGATCGGACGAGATCGGGCGTGCTCAGCGTGGTATGGCCGTAAGCGAAGGAACCAGCCCTCTGCACTGTATATAAAGTCGAGGAAAGGAGACGCCCGCCACTTGACAACACAAACAATACTGCAGTTGATACGCAGAAGGCAGGGAGTTATCTGGGGGGGACAAAACACCAAAACTGCAATTGACATTGCTTTACCACTCCACGGCTCATAGTTCATAGTTGTCAGTCTAGAATCGAGCTCAAGAGAAGGCTGAGTGAGTCACCAATTCTTAGCAGGTGGTTTTGGAGCAAACTGTATAAACTGTTCAAAACAGCAATATGAAACTGGAGCTGTGTTCACACTACAGCACTGTTCAAACTACAGTGGTGATACAATAGTACACCCTACTGGTCGAAATAAGGAAAAGCTTACTGCACCGGGTATTCCCAGGCGGTCACCCATCCAAGTACTAACCCGGCCCGACTCTGCTTAGCTTCCGAGATCGGACGAGATCGGGCGTGCTCAGCGTGGTATGGCCGTAAGCGAAGGAACCAGCCCTCTGCACTGTATATAAAGTCGAGGAAAGGAGACGCCCGCCACTTGACAACACAAACAATACTGCAGTTGATACGCAGAAGGCAGGGAGTTATCTGGGGGGGACAAAACACCAAAACTGTAATTGACATTGCTTTACCACTCCACGGCTCATAGTTCATAGTTGTCAGTCTAGAATCGAGCTCAAGAGAAGGCTGAGTGAGTCACCAATTCTTAGCAGGTGGTTTTGGAGCAAACTGTATAAACTGTTCAAAACAGCAATATGAAACTGGAGCTGTGTTCACACTACAGCACTGTTCAAACTACAGTGGTGATACAATAGTACACCCTACTGGTCGAAATAAGGAAAAGCTTACTGCACCGGGTATTCCCAGGCGGTCACCCATCCAAGTACTAACCCGGCCCGACTCTGCTTAGCTTCCGAGATCGGACGAGATCGGGCGTGCTCAGCGTGGTATGGCCGTAAGCGAAGGAACCAGCCCTCTGCACTGTATATAAAGTCGAGGAAAGGAGACGCCCGCCACTTGACAACACAAACAATACTGCAGTTGATACGCAGAAGGCAGGGAGTTATCTGGGGGGGACAAAACACCAAAACTGCAATTGACATTGCTTTACCACTCCACGGCTCATAGTTCATAGTTGTCAGTCTAGAATCGAGCTCAAGAGAAGGCTGAGTGAGTCACCAATTCTTAGCAGGTGGTTTTGGAGCAAACTGTATAAACTGTTCAAAACAGCAATATGAAACTGGAGCTGTGTTCACACTACAGCACTGTTCAAACTACAGTGGTGATACAATAGTACACCCTACTGGTCGAAATAAGGAAAAGCTTACTGCACCGGGTATTCCCAGGCGGTCACCCATCCAAGTACTAACCCGGCCCGACTCTGCTTAGCTTCCGAGATCGGACGAGATCGGGCGTGCTCAGCGTGGTATGGCCGTAAGCGAAGGAACCAGCCCTCTGCACTGTATATAAAGTCGAGGAAAGGAGACGCCCGCCACTTGACAACACAAACAATACTGCAGTTGATACGCAGAAGGCAGGGAGTTATCTGGGGGGGACAAAACACCAAAACTGCAATTGACATTGCTTTACCACTCCACGGCTCATAGTTCATAGTTGTCAGTCTAGAATCGAGCTCAAGAGAAGGCTGAGTGAGTCACCAATTCTTAGCAGGTGGTTTTGGAGCAAACTGTATAAACTGTTCAAAACAGCAATATGAAACTGGAGCTGTGTTCACACTACAGCACTGTTCAAACTACAGTGGTGATACAATAGTACACCCTACTGGTCGAAATAAGGAAAAGCTTACTGCACCGGGTATTCCCAGGCGGTCACCCATCCAAGTACTAACCCGGCCCGACTCTGCTTAGCTTCCGAGATCGGACGAGATCGGGCGTGCTCAGCGTGGTATGGCCGTAAGCGAAGGAACCAGCCCTCTGCACTGTATATAAAGTCGAGGAAAGGAGACGCCCGCCACTTGACAACACAAACAATACTGCAGTTGATACGCAGAAGGCAGGGAGTTATCTGGGGGGGACAAAACACCAAAACTGCAATTGACATTGCTTTACCACTCCACGGCTCATAGTTCATAGTTGTCAGTCTAGAATCGAGCTCAAGAGAAGGCTGAGTGAGTCACCAATTCTTAGCAGGTGGTTTTGGAGCAAACTGTATAAACTGTTCAAAACAGCAATATGAAACTGGAGCTGTGTTCACACTACAGCACTGTTCAAACTACAGTGGTGATACAATAGTACACCCTACTGGTCGAAATAAGGAAAAGCTTACTGCACCGGGTATTCCCAGGCGGTCACCCATCCAAGTACTAACCCGGCCCGACTCTGCTTAGCTTCCGAGATCGGACGAGATCGGGCGTGCTCAGCGTGGTATGGCCGTAAGCGAAGGAACCAGCCCTCTGCACTGTATATAAAGTCGAGGAAAGGAGACGCCCGCCACTTGACAACACAAACAATACTGCAGTTGATACGCAGAAGGCAGGGAGTTATCTGGGGGGGACAAAACACCAAAACTGCAATTGACATTGCTTTACCACTCCACGGCTCATAGTTCATAGTTGTCAGTCTAGAATCGAGCTCAAGAGAAGGCTGAGTGAGTCACCAATTCTTAGCAGGTGGTTTTGGAGCAAACTGTATAAACTGTTCAAAACAGCAATATGAAACTGGAGCTGTGTTCACACTACAGCACTGTTCAAACTACAGTGGTGATACAATAGTACACCCTACTGGTCGAAATAAGGAAAAGCTTACTGCACCGGGTATTCCCAGGCGGTCACCCATCCAAGTACTAACCCGGCCCGACTCTGCTTAGCTTCCGAGATCGGACGAGATCGGGCGTGCTCAGCGTGGTATGGCCGTAAGCGAAGGAACCAGCCCTCTGCACTGTATATAAAGTCGAGGAAAGGAGACGCCCGCCACTTGACAACACAAACAATACTGCAGTTGATACGCAGAAGGCAGGGAGTTATCTGGGGGGGACAAAACACCAAAACTGCAATTGACATTGCTTTACCACTCCACGGCTCATAGTTCATAGTTGTCAGTCTAGAATCGAGCTCAAGAGAAGGCTGAGTGAGTCACCAATTCTTAGCAGGTGGTTTTGGAGCAAACTGTATAAACTGTTCAAAACAGCAATATGAAACTGGAGCTGTGTTCACACTACAGCACTGTTCAAACTACAGTGGTGATACAATAGTACACCCTACTGGTCGAAATAAGGAAAAGCTTACTGCACCGGGTATTCCCAGGCGGTCACCCATCCAAGTACTAACCCGGCCCGACTCTGCTTAGCTTCCGAGATCGGACGAGATCGGGCGTGCTCAGCGTGGTATGGCCGTAAGCGAAGGAACCAGCCCTCTGCACTGTATATAAAGTCGAGGAAAGGAGACGCCCGCCACTTGACAACACAAACAATACTGGCAGTTGATACGCAGAAGGCAGGGAGTTATCTGGGGGGGACAAAACACCAAAACTGCAATTGACATTGCTTTACCACTCCACGGCTCATAGTTCATAGTTGTCAGTCTAGAATCGAGCTCAAGAGAAGGCTGAGTGAGTCACCAATTCTTAGCAGGTGGTTTTGGAGCAAACTGTATAAACTGTTCAAAACAGCAATATGAAACTGGAGCTGTGTTCACACTACAGCACTGTTCAAACTACAGTGGTGATACAATAGTACACCCTACTGGTCGAAATAAGGAAAAGCTTACTGCACCGGGTATTCCCAGGCGGTCACCCATCCAAGTACTAACCCGGCCCGACTCTGCTTAGCTTCCGAGATCGGACGAGATCGGGCGTGCTCAGCGTGGTATGGCCGTAAGCGAAGGAACCAGCCCTCTGCACTGTATATAAAGTCGAGGAAAGGAGACGCCCGCCACTTGACAACACAAACAATACTGCAGTTGATACGCAGAAGGCAGGGAGTTATCTGGGGGGGACAAAACACCAAAACTGCAATTGACATTGCTTTACCACTCCACGGCTCATAGTTCATAGTTGTCAGTCTAGAATCGAGCTCAAGAGAAGGCTGAGTGAGTCACCAATTCTTAGCAGGTGGTTTTGGAGCAAACTGTATAAACTGTTCAAAACAGCAATATGAAACTGGAGCTGTGTTCACACTACAGCACTGTTCAAACTACAGTGGTGATACAATAGTACACCCTACTGGTCGAAATAAGGAAAAGCTTACTGCACCGGGTATTCCCAGGCGGTCACCCATCCAAGTACTAACCCGGCCCGACTCTGCTTAGCTTCCGAGATCGGACGAGATCGGGCGTGCTCAGCGTGGTATGGCCGTAAGCGAAGGAACCAGCCCTCTGCACTGTATATAAAGTCGAGGAAAGGAGACGCCCGCCACTTGACAACACAAACAATACTGCAGTTGATACGCAGAAGGCAGGGAGTTATCTGGGGGGGACAAAACACCAAAACTGCAATTGACATTGCTTTACCACTCCACGGCTCATAGTTCATAGTTGTCAGTCTAGAATCGAGCTCAAGAGAAGGCTGAGTGAGTCACCAATTCTTAGCAGGTGGTTTTGGAGCAAACTGTATAAACTGTTCAAAACAGCAATATGAAACTGGAGCTGTGTTCACACTACAGCACTGTTCAAACTACAGTGGTGATACAATAGTACACCCTACTGGTCGAAATAAGGAAAAGCTTACTGCACCGGGTATTCCCAGGCGGTCACCCATCCAAGTACTAACCCGGCCCGACTCTGCTTAGCTTCCGAGATCGGACGAGATCGGGCGTGCTCAGCGTGGTATGGCCGTAAGCGAAGGAACCAGCCCTCTGCACTGTATATAAAGTCGAGGAAAGGAGACGCCCGCCACTTGACAACACAAACAATACTGCAGTTGATACGCAGAAGGCAGGGAGTTATCTGGGGGGGACAAAACACCAAAACTGCAATTGACATTGCTTTACCACTCCACGGCTCATAGTTCATAGTTGTCAGTCTAGAATCGAGCTCAAGAGAAGGCTGAGTGAGTCACCAATTCTTAGCAGGTGGTTTTGGAGCAAACTGTATAAACTGTTCAAAACAGCAATATGAAACTGGAGCTGTGTTCACACTACAGCACTGTTCAAACTACAGTGGTGATACAATAGTACACCCTACTGGTCGAAATAAGGAAAAGCTTACTGCACCGGGTATTCCCAGGCGGTCACCCATCCAAGTACTAACCCGGCCCGACTCTGCTTAGCTTCCGAGATCGGACGAGATCGGGCGTGCTCAGCGTGGTATGGCCGTAAGCGAAGGAACCAGCCCTCTGCACTGTATATAAAGTCGAGGAAAGGAGACGCCCGCCACTTGACAACACAAACAATACTGCAGTTGATACGCAGAAGGCAGGGAGTTATCTGGGGGGGACAAAACACCAAAACTGCAATTGACATTGCTTTACCACTCCACGGCTCATAGTTCATAGTTGTCAGTCTAGAATCGAGCTCAAGAGAAGGCTGAGTGAGTCACCAATTCTTAGCAGGTGGTTTTGGAGCAAACTGTATAAACTGTTCAAAACAGCAATATGAAACTGGAGCTGTGTTCACACTACAGCACTGTTCAAACTACAGTGGTGATACAATAGTACACCCTACTGGTCGAAATAAGGAAAAGCTTACTGCACCGGGTATTCCCAGGCGGTCACCCATCCAAGTACTAACCCGGCCCGACTCTGCTTAGCTTCCGAGATCGGACGAGATCGGGCGTGCTCAGCGTGGTATGGCCGTAAGCGAAGGAACCAGCCCTCTGCACTGTATATAAAGTCGAGGAAAGGAGACGCCCGCCACTTGACAACACAAACAATACTGCAGTTGATACGCAGAAGCAGGGAGTTATCTGGGGGGGACAAAACACCAAAACTGCAATTGACATTGCTTTACCACTCCACGGCTCGGCTCATAGTTCATAGTTGTCAGTCTAGAATCGAGCTCAAGAGAAGGCTGAGTGAGTCACCAATTCTTAGCAGGTGGTTTTGGAGCAAACTGTATAAACTGTTCAAAACAGCAATATGAAACTGGAGCTGTGTTCACACTACAGCACTGTTCAAACTACAGTGGTGATACAATAGTACACCCTACTGGTCGAAATAAGGAAAAGCTTACTGCACCGGGTATTCCCAGGCGGTCACCCATCCAAGTACTAACCCGGCCCGACTCTGCTTAGCTTCCGAGATCGGACGAGATCGGGCGTGCTCAGCGTGGTATGGCCGTAAGCGAAGGAACCAGCCCTCTGCACTGTATATAAAGTCGAGGAAAGGAGACGCCCGCCACTTGACAACACAAACAATACTGCAGTTGATACGCAGAAGGCAGGGAGTTATCTGGGGGGGACAAAACACCAAAACTGCAATTGACATTGCTTTACCACTCCACGGCTCATAGTTCATAGTTGTCAGTCTAGAATCGAGCTCAAGAGAAGGCTGAGTGAGTCACCAATTCTTAGCAGGTGGTTTTGGAGCAAACTGTATAAACTGTTCAAAACAGCAATATGAAACTGGAGCTGTGTTCACACTACAGCACTGTTCAAACTACAGTGGTGATACAATAGTACACCCTACTGGTCGAAATAAGGAAAAGCTTACTGCACCGGGTATTCCCAGGCGGTCTCTATCAAACTACTATCCCGGCCCCCCATCCTAGTACTAACCCGGCCCGACCCTGCTTAGCTTCTGAGATCGGACGTGTTCAGGGTGGTATGGCCGCAAGCGAAAGTCCCAGCCCTCTGTACTGTATATAAAGTCAAGGAAAGGAGACGCCCTCCACTTGACAACACAAACAATACTGTAGAGGCCTTTACGGAGTGCTTGCTACAGTGTAGCGTAGCGCGAACCGCGTACTAGTCGCACAAGTGACGCAGAAGCATGTAGAGGCCTTAAGTGTGCTCATCCATCACTCACTAGTTAACAACATGGCTTCGCTACTTTTCACAAAAGTATAAAGAAAAGGAGGAAATGAAATGAAATATATGTAGTCGGTCGTTCTTTTGCAAGGGGGCAATGGGTGGGGCACGGGTATGCAAGTAGCAAGCCCCTTACCTTGACTATGACAAAGTAATTAATGCTAATGTAAAAATATATGAAACATTCGCCAATTTAATTAATTTAGATGGTCACCCCTCACCAAACCACTGCTGCTCCAGATGGTTTGACGTTATCTCAAACTTCCTTCACTCAGTTTTTTCTGTATTATTTACAATATTGCTGTGAAAAGTGTATGCTTGTTATGTTAAGCAATAAAAGCAATGCCAGTTATGTTCTTAAGAATTGTCTTCTTTCCTCCAAAAAGTATAGATAATGTTATCAATATAATATAATAATCTACTCCTTAAGCAGTATCGATAATGGTATAGAATCGATAAAATCCTAACGATACCCATCCCTAGTTATGAATAGCCTAATTCATAACCACTTATAAAAATGCGTTTTGCATAAATTGTCTGCCAGGCAATTAAAAGGGACAGGCATATTTGAAACTTTGCAGCTGCTTTAATCATAATGATTAGTCAGGCTGCTCAGTATTATTGCAGATTGGGACCTACATAAATCTACTGCATATGTATGCATGTATGCTTGTTTTGGCTTACATCTCTTACATAACTTTCCAGGTATACTTACGAAATATCTGGGACAGCCCACCAATGCACAACCCGGGGGCCCTGCTATTGGGAAAGGAGTCAAGGTACAGACCCTCCATCTGCATAACAGCCTGCAACAGGTGGGTCGAGTCAAGTTTATTTATTTACTGTGAAATTGTGTGTTGAGTTATTATTATTGCATATTACAGTTGCACTTTTATTACCAATAACTACATTGATTTTGCCTGCAGGTGAATGGACACCAATCATACCAGCAGCCCCATGTTTAAGTACAACACAACCTATAGATGGAGAGACATCCACCCCATCTACCTCCACTGAAACACAGCCTGCACCACGTGAGCCCTGTGAATTGCACAATGCATTAGCACTTTTATTACCAATATATAAGTTATATGTCTAAGCAACACACACACAATGGGTATATAACTATATACATCTGTGTTTGACTTTACCTGCAAGTGAAAGGACACCTATCATAACACCAGCCCCATGTTTATGTACAACCATCCACTCCATCTACCTCCACTGAAACATAGCTTACAGCAAAGTCCTCTAGGACTCTAGTAAGTCCTCTAAGGCAGCACCTATAGTTCCTGCTGACTGGCCAGCCCTGTCTGATAAGGTGAGAACAGAGTTTGTAAGCAGAAGACCCTATCAAATAAAATCTGAATTAACTTTTCCGAAAAGAGAGAATGGAAGAAGTTGCCACCACCACAACTTTTACAGCACACTAGTAAATGGGGGAAAAATCATGAAAAGCTGTCTGGAAATATAATAAAGAAAATGTTTGTTCTAAAGCAAGTGTGGTTTGTGTTTTTGCTATCATGTTTAGATTTGAATGGATTACTGTATGTTTGTAGTGGGAAGGGGGTGCGGGGTTGATGAGATAGTGAGGTGGCAGCATCAGAGGGCAGGTTGGAGGAGTTTGGGTGGTAAGATATGCAGTGTGCAGGGAGTGTGGTATGCACACATAAGGAATTTTGTGGCATACGCGCACAGAGGGGCCTCTGGTATGCAGCGTGTAATGTGTAAGGAACTTCAGCGCACGCTGAGGGGGGGCGAGGCTACATATCTCGCCTATGACTCCAAAAAGGAAACCCCATGTGAAAAAAACAATACACTAAAGCATATTAGAAACACATGAATGTGTTTCTGTACGGTTTTGGGGATTGTTTATGGTAATTCTACATATCTATTTTGCTTTTGGCCTGTAAGGATTGGGATGGATATGTTACACTCGAACATCAGCGGAACCAAATGACGGCGCTCAGAGATGGTGGGGGGTTTAGCCCGAAGGCGTATTTAATAATAGAGGGGGAAAAGGGGTAGGGGAGAGAAGGATAATCCAAAAGAGTAATCGTGGGTCGGTCCAGGGTTCGGCAGGCAGGCGGGTAGTCGGACGAGCAGGGGTGTTCGGCAGGCAGGCGGGTAGTCAGACGAGCAGGGGTTCAGCAGGCAGGCGGGTAGTCAGACGAGCAGATGTTCGGGAAGGCGGGAGGTCCAGTAGTCGGGGAGGGGGCTAGGTCCGTGGAGGGGTCGACGAGGGGAAACACCAGGGAGGACGGAGTATCTGGATAAGCTGTTTTGGGATCAATGTTTGGGGGCAACTTTCTACCAGGAGTGCCTTGACATAGTGCATCCATTCATGTCATGCACTTATCGAGAGTGGTTGTTGGGGAGGGAGTGGGAACCCAACAAATCCCACACTTTACAGTAATTCTTGTGCTTTAATTATTTAAGTATTATTAGGTTTATAAAAAGAGCAATTGAAGTAACAAGCTTGTTATGGGAGTTATTGTAAATTATCCTAAGTGTTGACATGTCAATTAGATAGGAATAAAACAGTATGTCATATTTTTTGTCTTTTATTTATCTATCTGTGATTAGCTGGGGGATGTTGTAGTAGATGTAGATTGTGTGATCTTCAGTATCAAGGGTCAAAACACAGTATGTAAAACATATATCTTGTACTATTTTGCAGTACCTCGTCTAAAGCGGGCATTATCTTTAATATACAAATGTTTATAAATGACCTGCTACAAAGATTCAGTCCAGATTAGTAGTGCCATGTTTTATAAGCCCCATTACATTAGCCTAGTTTGTATTTGCATGTCTCCAACACAGGAAAGGTAGACCAAAAACGTTTTGCTACATTTTGTCATTGTAGAGGTGGGCTATCGCAAATAGTTTAGAGGCAAGAGCTGTGAAGGATGTTTGAAAATACCCATCCTTCTGTGGTTGAAATTAATGACAGCGCTGACATTTGTGTTCCCTCCTTGTAACAAACTAATCACTCAAATTAAAATTGTTTGTGATTGCAGAGCTTCGCATAATCAGCGTGCTAGATAGACTTATACATATTACAGAATATCTCCTAAATGTAACAGTTTATTAGATAGCAGGTTAGATCATGAATTACAGGGAGATGAAGAGTGGAAATTGTTTAAATATCATGTTATCTTAACAGGGACCAACTTGTGTTTTTACAATATCCTTGTCCACCGTCACACTTTTTGTAATAGTCATCAAGCATTCTCTCATATGCACAGCAGCAACGCACAACAGTGTGGAGAAACGGGGGAAATATTTTAGTTGTAATTTGGCTTTGATAATGCAACCTATGGATTATAGAATAAAGTTATGAATGTTCATGCAATATAGGCTGGGTAGAGAAGATACAATTTTCTGTCCCATGCCTCTACTGTATGGTTGTGACAGAGACGCTTATATGAGAGTAGTCTAATGTCCCGCTTCAGGTTTTTACCACCAAGCCTACTTGTATTTCAATTTGAATACATTTACTGAAATTTCTAAAAACCTGTTTTCACTGTCATTCTGGGGTATTGTGTGTGGATTGATGGCAAATTCTTTTAATTTAATCAATTTTAAATTGAGTCTATAACACAACAAAATGTGGAAAAAGTAAAGGGGTCTGAATACTTTCCGAAGGCACTGTAGTGTGTTTGTCAGTGGCAGAGCTGGTGCATATCCAGTATCAGTGTGGGTCACATGTTGAAAGTGTAAAGCATGATTCCAGTGGATGCAAGTCTATGACTATGATAACTTTGCTCTGTTATTTCCTGGGGTAAACCACCAAATTAACAACAACAAAAGTCTAGGAATCGTGCAATGATAAAAAGGATCTTTGCAGGCTGAAACAACCATATGTAGATAGTTCTGGTGAGCAAACATATCAATGTGCTGTGGCGCCCGCCCCGTGCCAAAGCCCATGCGCGAGTGTGGGAAGGTGGTAAATGGAGTGTATATCTCGCCTCGCTTTGTCTCTGCTGTTTCTGCTGTCCCTCTCTTGCCCCGTGTTGTCTTTGGCAGGACCATGTATGGAGTTCCTGCGCCCCAAGGGGCCACAGCTGCAACCCGTGGAGATAATCACCGTATGCCCATACATGGAGTTCCTGCTCGTCAAGGCACAGCTGAAGGGCATCAGCAGGAGCAGCAGAGACCGTACAAAAGGAGCCAACGGAGCACCCAGTGGAGGGAGTTGCTACGGTGAACCAAGGAGCAGTTGATGAGAGAGAGAATAAGCCAAGTCACCATTGTCCAGTGTATGACCCCTGACCATAGGAGAGCCCCCTTTGAAGCCCGAGAACGTCCGAGAGCCCGCTACGTTGCCAACCTTCGCCTGTCTGACTACCCCGCTGCCGCCCCGACCTGGAACGTAAGAGGACCACCCACCGTGTACCGAACCCCCTTGCTATCTTCACGACACGACGCCTTCTCACCCCCACCCTCTCTCTATCACTTCCCTCTCCCCGCTAACCGAATAAATATCTTTGATTATAATTCTGGTGTGGACCTCTCTGCTTACACTGTGTTTGGGTCTGTGACGCGCCCGCACACCCCGGCGGCCGTCACAGTGCATATCTTATTTTTTTGGCATTGGTTCATATTCATATTTGGATTGGGTAATACAAGACCCACCACATATTTCACTGGGGGATTCCTAGGCCTCCCCTCGCATACCAAAGGCCTAGGAATCCAAGGGAACAAAAAAGGATTTGTGACTTGGGGATTTTCTCAGAGAGAGGGATTGCTTAGCAGTGTTAAGATGGGGAAAGTAGTAGCATGCCGGTTTGCCTCTGGTTGAAGAACATCAGTGTCTCATCTAATCTAATCTAATCTAATCATCTCAGGTATGTAGGTATTGATAAACATTTTTTTATGAAGAAGAACTGCAATGATGGCTCAGTAACTTTACGTCATGTTTTTATTACTGTACCAAACTTAAAGGTTTATGATCGCTTTCCCTGTTATTGGTTATTATCACTAAAACCTATAGTTTTTTAAAACTGGTGTACTGTTTGAGCCAGTTATCGTGTTCTCGCGTAACCAATCACACACTCCCAAAGACCAAAAAATCTAGTGTGTCCTAAACAACAATTTTCAAATGCAATGCTTTTTTTCGTTTCACACGGTTTTGTTTATTTAAGTTGATGGACTTTTGCATTAGACATCACTTCCCCTCGGTGTGTGTCAAGATGGTTTTGTTCACATTGTAAATTTCCATTATCACCCAGTTACCTCAACTTGAAATCCTCAAGGAAATGCTACAAGATACCAAAAACGTTTTATTATTATTTTTTTTAATCTTTGCTTTCAAGCACATAATGTACGTTGATGTATTTCCACTGTGCACATTTTCTACTTTGCACAATTTGTACAGCTGTAATGAAACTGTTGTAAGTGTGCAAATAGAAATGTTCCACATTGTGTGGACAATAAAGTATTTATGTACTATACTATTTCTATTCTATTAACACATGAACCCAACCCTAACCGCACCCCCGGATTTTTCCCGGAAACCTTGTTACCGTTACTAGGTCTGATTGAATATGTATCCAGTAAAGTTTGTCTCTTTGTGGGTATGGAGTGTCCCTTTGTACTAAAAGTATCTGCTCACTGCACACACCAGCAGTGGGACCAGTGCGGGCAGAGGTTGCAGCACACCTCTTCTTGTGGGGGTTATGCTCCCCACAGAGACTACAAACTGTGGTTTTGGCAGAGGAGGAAGTGGCTTGCCTGTGGTCTAATAGAAAAAAAGAGAAAAAACAACTTATTTAATTTAAAAGCAAATCATTAAGTACACGAAGGTGATGCCATGGGTGGTGCAGCAGAGGCAGAAGGAGATGATCTTTTATTCTCGGTTGCAGAGGGGAAAGGTTAACTCATGTTAAACAGAGCAAGTTAGGCAAAAAGCATACATGACAACCACTTTTTACTTGTACATGAATAAGTGTAGAGTACACCTTGCTACAAATGTCTACTTTTCCACCTTACCTTTGGAGGAAGCTACCGAGGTGGACTTCCTAGTGGTCTGGGCTAAAAATGTTAAAATTGTTAGACATAATTTATTACATAAACAGATGAATGATAACTTCATTATACAATGTCATGTGGTTACCTTTGAAGGTTTCTGTACCTTCACAGGAGGTAGGATTCATGCCGGAAGAGACAGTGACAGTGGCATGGACACAGGAGGTGGGAGAGGCAGTGGTCCCAGAGGAGTTTAGACATAGTTGGTGGTGTCTTCCTAGGTGGTGGTGGTGTGAAGAGTCACCGATGGTGGCTTGGAGGAGTTGGTGGTACCAATGGAGTTAAGGGGTGTTGATGGCATGACCTGGGAAGTAGGCACATAGCCTGCTACTGCAGCTGGGTGCCCCTATGGTTGTTACACAGAAGGTCTGAGGAACCAAACGACGGCACACAGAGAGCCCGAAGGCGTATTTAATAATGGTAATAGTGAACGGGGACAAGTGGATAATCCAAAGAGAGTAGTCGAAGTTCGGTCCAGGGGTCTGCAGGAGAGCGGGCAGTCAGACAGGCAGGAGGTCGGGCAGGTAGACGGGTAGTCGGACAGGCAGGCGGTCAGGCAGGCAGACGGGTAGTCGGACAGGCAGATGGTTGGGCAGGCAGACGGTCGGGAGGCAGGGAGGTCCAGTAGTCGGTAAGGGGGCTAGGTCCGTGGAAGGGTCGACGAGGGAAAAACCAGGGAGGACGAGGTATCATGGACACAGTACGATCTGGCACTGGAGTGGAGTTCAGGCAGGGTTCTTATAGGGCGGTGATTGCAGATGGTTTGCAGGTGTGCTGAGGGGAGACAGGAAACAAGTGCGCTGTCGACTGGGAGCTGGACGCTCCAGCGATAATCGTCTGGGCCTCAAGGTGGCGCCAGAGGGATGGTTAGGAGGGGGAACCATAACAGTGGTGTTGCCATTGTCAGGGTCCCAGCAGAGGCAATGACGGCATCTATGGTTTGGTCGATGGCAGCCCTCTCCTGCCCCCTCTCTCTTGTGAGGGCTGCCCACTGCTACTTGCCCTTTCCAGGATAAGTTCTGTTTATTCCTCGTCAGTGATGGCTCTGGCAGTCACAGGATACCTTCTGAGATCCCTCTGCCATGGTTAGTGAATGGCAGTGAGGGTCTTCGCCAGGACCTCTGGGATCAACCCTGCTGCCACTAGCGGGTGCTGCCAGACAGGTGATGGGACGAAAGGTCTGTGACTGCAGATGAGGACAAGCTGGTGGATGGCTCTTGGCTGTCTCCTGGAGAGGCGGTGGTGGTGGCACGGGGCCCTGACAGGAACCAAGACGGCATCAAACGTGACCCGAGCTGATGGGTCAAAAGGAAAGATGCCACACTTCTTAAAACCTTCCACCACAACACGCCGGTCCTTGCACTGCTGGTACGGGTAGCGGAATACCTGCTAATCAAGTTTGAGTTCTTGAAATGGCTGAGGTGTCCGGTTACCTTGGAGAACTCCTTCAGCGGCCCAAAGACTGACATTTTCAGCGGTTGCAACACATAGGTGCAATGTGGTGGAAGGCAAAGAAGTATAAGCCCTTCCCTTTTAGCCGCCACAATCACCTCCAGGAGACTTTTCTGTGTGTCAAAGACCAGAAGGAGAGGGCTCTGCGTGACCACATGTTTCAAAATGCTGGAACCACTTCCTGAACATCTCCTTGTCGATGTACCCTGATGGTGACTTTCCATACAGGGCACTGGGGGGACCTCCCTGTGTGTAGGGGTCGCTGGCGAATTATTTTGCAAATATTATAAATGGCGGAATGTCATCCCCAGCTGTGTTTAAGCAGGCCATGACAGAGATGTGGTCTCTGGTCCCCGGTGACTGGTGATAGGGATGTCTACAGCCCTCAGGGACCAGTACTCTGTGCCTGCTCCTGTCCAACTGAAACCCTGACTCATCGCAGTTATAGACTTGTCTGTGTTTCTCCCTCAAACCGCTCTCCTCCAAGGTCTTCTCCAAGAGCTGGAAGTAGGTGTCCACCATCGGCTGCGTGGTGTACTCTGCTCTCCACCTGATTAAGATATGCTGAGCCTGTCTTCATGCCCGCCTCATGCTGAGCCTGTCTTCATGCCTCTCCCTGAACATTTCCCACCACTTCTTCCTGAGTGGTGGGATTCTCTCCCCTGGGTGCCTCTTCTGGTGTATGGCCACTCCATGGACCTATGCAGAAAATAGGAAATTAATAGTGTGCATATATATATATATATATATATATATATATATATATATATATATAATATCTCTCTCTCTCTCTCTATATATATATATATATATATATATATATATATAAATATATATTATATATATATATGAAATGTAATTTGTGGTATGTTAGTGTGATGACAATTTATCATTATGATAATTGGTTTCACAAACTGAAAGCAATACCCACCTTTCTATGATGAAATGTGATTTTTATCTGTAACAGAGGTTGACTAAATAGTAACTAAAAAAAGTTGTC